>NC_047055.1:82937856-83037522 GCF_011762595.2 Tursiops truncatus | reverse complement strand
TGGTTTGGGTTTAGTTTGCTTATCTTTTTCTAGTTTATTTTTTAAAAATAATTATTTTATGTATTTTTAAAAATTGTGGTAAAATACAAATAACATAAAACCACTGTTCTACTTTCTGTTTCCAGGAATTTCACTCTTCTCATTACTGGTATAAATGGAATCATACAGAATTGGTCTTTTGTGACTGGCGTATTTCACTTAGCATGTTTTTTCCCTAGCTTCTTAAGATATAAGTTTAGGTTCTTGGTTTTAAGGCTTTCTTTTCTAGTAGAAACATTTACACCTATATGTTTCCCTCTAAGCACTACTTTAGCTATATCCCATAAATTTTGTGTGCTTTTCACTTTCATTCAGTTCAAAATATTTTTCTAATTTCCTTTGTGATTTATTCTTTACCCATCTATAATTTAGAAATGTGTTATTTAATTTTTGATTTTTTTTATATCCCAAATTTCTTTTTGTTGTTTTTGTTGATTTCTAATTTAATTTTGTTATGGCCAGAGAACATGCTTTGTATAATTTAAATTATAAAATATAAAAATATTTAAATCATAAAAATATTTATTCAGACTTGTTTTATATTGCCTAGAAGGTGTTCTATCCTTGAGAATGTTCAATGGTGGCTGGAAAAGGATGTGCATTCTGCAGCTGTTGGATGGAGTATCCTACAGATGTCAGTTAGGTCTAATTTGTCGGTAGTGTTATTCAAGTCTTTTGTAACCTTGTTGATTTTATGTCTAGCTGTATTGAGAGTGAGTTTTTGAAGTTTCCAATTATTATTGTTTAGTTGTCTTTTTCCTTCAACTCTGTCAGTTTTTCTTTATGTGTTTTACATCCTGTCATTAGGTGTATGTATTTTAAATTTTTATGTCCTCCTGATGAATTGACTCTTTTGTCATTATAACATGTCCCTCTTTATCTCTGGCAACATTCTGTGGTCCTAAAGTACAGGCATTTCAACACTCTTATGGTTACTATTTGAATGATATATATTTTTCATCCTATTTTTTAATCTGTAACATACTTTTCCATTTTTATTTTTAGGTAATTGTAGATTAACATTGAATTTGTAACTGATAAACTAATTCGGCAAGGTAGCAGGATACAAGATTAACATACAGAAATCAATTGCATTTCTTTATTTTTTTACATTAATTTTATTGGAGTATAGTTGTTTACAATGTTGTGTTAGCTTCTACTGCACAGCAGAATGAATCAGCCATACATATACATATATCCCCTCCATTTAGGACACTACCATGTATTAAGTAGAGTTCCCTGTGCTATACAGTATGTTCCCATCAGTTGTCTATTTTATACATAGTATCAATAGTGTATATGTGTCAATCCCAATCTCCCAATTCCTCCTACCCAGTTGCATTTCTTTACACTAACACTGAAATATCAGAAAGGGAATGTAAAAAAACAATCCCTTTTAAAATCACATCGAAAAATAAAATACTTAGGAATAAACCTGACCAAGGAGATGAAAGACATATGCTGAGAACAAGTAAATATTAATAAAGCACTTCCCTGGTGATGCAGTCGTTGAGAATCTGCCTGCCAATGCAGGGGACACGGGTTCAATCCCTGGTCAGGGAAGATCCCACATGCTGTGGAGCAAGTAAGCCTGTATGCCACAACTACTGAGCCTGTGCTCTAAAGCCCACAAGCCACAACTACTGATCCCACATGCCACAACTACTGAAGCCCGTGCACCTAGAGCCTGTGCTCTGCAACAAGAGAAGCCATTGCAATGAGAAGCATGTGCACTGCAATGAAGAGTAACCCCCACTCACTGCAACTAGAGAAAGACTGCATTCAACAGTGAAAACCCAATGCAGCCAAAAATAAATAAATAAAATTTAAAAAAACATTAAGAAAGAAGATTGAAAATAATGCAAAGAAATGGAAAGATATCCTATGCTCTTGGATTGGAAGAATTAATATTATTAAAATGACCATACTACCCTAAGCAATCTACAGATTTAATGAGATTCCTGTCAAAATGCCCATGACATTTTTCACAGAACTAGAAGAAATAATATTAAAACTTATATGGAACCATAAAAGACCCAGAATTTCCAAAGCAATCCTGAGGAAAAGGAACAAAGCAGGAGGCATAACCCTCCCAGACTTCAGACAATACTACAAAGTTACAGTAAACAAAACAGCATAGTATTGGCACAAAAACAGACATACTGATCAATGGAACAGAATAGAGAGCCCAGAAATAAACCCACACACCTACAGTCAATTAATCTTTGACAAAAGAGACAAGAATATACAAGAGAAAAAGACAGTCTCTTCAGCAAGTGGTGTTGGGAAAACAGGACAGCTGCATGTAAATCAATGAAGTAAGAACAAACCCTCACATTGTACATGAAAATAAACTCAAAATGGCTTAAAGACTTAAGTATAAGGCATGACACCATAAAACTCCTGCAAGAGAACACAGGCAAACGTTCTCTGACATAAATCGTACCAATGTTTTCCTAGGTCAGTCTCCCAAGGCAACAGATATAAAAGCAAAAATAAACAAATGGGACCTAATCAAACATACAAGCTTTTGTGCAGCAAAGGAAACCATAAACAAAATGAAAAGACAACCTATGGAATGGGAGAAAATATTTGCAAATGATGCTACCAACAAGGGTGTAATTTACAAAATATACAAAAAGCTCATGTGACTCAACAAAAAACCAAACAACCCAATCAAAAAATGGGCAAAAGTCCTAAATAGACATTTCTCCAAAGAAGACATACAAATGGTCAATAGGCATATGAATAGATGCTCAATATTTTTAATTATCAGAGAAATGCAAATCAAAACTATGATGAGGTACCACTTTACACCAGTCAGAATAGCCATCATTAAAAAGTCTACAAATAACAAATGCTGGAGAGGGTGTGGAGAAAAGGGAACCCTCCTACACTGTTTGTGGGAATGTAAGTTGGTGCAGCCACTATGGAAAGCAGTTTGGAAGTTCCTCAAAAAACCAAAAATAGAGTTGTCATATGATCCAGCAATCCCACTCCTGGGCATATATATGGACAAAATATAATTCAAAAAGATACATGCACCCCTATGTTCATAGCAGCACTATTCATAATAGCCAAGACATGGAAACAACCTAAATGTCCATTGACAGATGAATGGATAAAGATGTGGTACATATATACAATGGAATATTACTCAGCCATAAAAAAGAACGAAATAATGCATTTTTCAGCAACACGGATGGACCTAGAGATTATTACTAAGCGAAGTAAGTAAGAGAAAGACAAATACTATATGATATCACTTATATGTGGAATCTAAAATATGACACAAATGAACTTATGCATGAAAGAGAAACAGAATCACAGACATAGAGAATAGACTTGTGGTTGCCAAGGGAGATAGGTGGTGGGGGAGAAATGGATTGGGAGTTTGGGATTAGCAGATGCAAACTATTGTATATAGAATGGATCAGCAACAAGGTCCTACTGTATAGCACAGGGAACTATATTCAATATCTTGTGATAACCCATAATGGAAAAGAATACAAAAAGAATGTATATATATGTATAACTGACTCACTTGGCTGTACAGCAGAAATTAACTCAACATTGTAAATCAACTATACTTGAATTAAATAAATAAAGTGTGTCTACTGTAGAAAATGTATTTGGATCTTTAAAGAAATCCAATCTGATAATCTCTGTCTTTTCTTTGAAGTGTTTAATCTATTCACATTTAGTGTTATCATTACTATGGTTTGATTTATAGGTGCCATTTTGCTATTTCTTTTCTATGTGTATGACTCCTTTTTTTTTTTTTTTTTTGGTCCTCCCTCTGTTCCTTCTTTCTTTTATGCTAAACCATTGCTTTCTAGTGTATAATTTTAATTCTTTCTTTGTTTTTTGTAAGCTATATTTTTAGTTATTTTCTTAATGGTTACTCTGAAAATTACAATATATATAATTTATCACAGTATACTTCAGATTAATACTAACTTAGTTCTAGTAAAACAAATAAATTTTGTTCCAGTATCACTCTATTTCCTCATCTATTTTTTTTTGCTAGTTTGTCCTATATATTACATATTTCTATGTTCTCAGTCTAGCAATTAAGTTTCATAATTACTGTTTTGTGCAAGTTTCTTTTAAATCAGTTAAGATAAGAAAAGAGAAAAATATATACTTATACTGTGTTATATTGACCTACATAATTATTACAATGACTTAACATTCTTTATTTTTCCTCCACCTTTTATTATCATTATGGACTCATGACACTTTTTGGCAGACTCAAGTTATGCCAATTGACTATAATGATAATTATAGTAATTATTTTCTGTATTAGAAATAGTATATATTTTATGTACCATAAAACTCTTTATTTTTATATTTTTGAATGCTCTTCCTTTGCCAGTGGGTGTTCTTCCTATGTTGTCCTGTTTTCTCATTTCCAAAATTTCCAAAATTCCATTTTGGAATGGAACGGGAATTCCATTTCCAAATTCCCTCGGCCATCTCTGAGAGCAGCAAGATATTCCATCTTTCTTCTTGTTCCAATAAGTATCTTAAAAGGATCCTGGCTCCTTTAAGCAAAGAAGAGTTCAGTGATTCAGATTTTCATGATGTAGTGCACACTACACATGACAAGCAGTTTTAGGCAGGGTACCAGGAATGGCAATGCAACTGCATCAGAGATACAGCATGAGGAGGCCTAAGAATTATCAGTTCAGGGACTTCCCTGGCAGTCCAGTGATTAAGACTGTGCTTCCAATGTAGGGGATGCAGGTTCAATCCCTGGTTGGGGTACTATGATCCTGCACTCTGTGTGGCACAGCCAAGAAAAGAAAAAAAAGAAAAGAAAAGAATTATCAGTTCAACTGACTTCTAATGTACTGAGTCTTGTTTTTAAAAATGCTGTTTCAATATGCAAGACGGTTCAATTCTGGCAGAGAGAGGGAGAGAGAGAGAGAAATATGCACAACTACTCAACAAATTTGAGTTTTTATTCTATACTGTTACACCAAAAATATTGTCCAGAGCTTTTGATAGACTCCACACGTCATAAGGCAGAAATCATGGCACATTAGTAATTTCATTTTTGGCTCTGAGAGGACTATTATGATTTATAAATCTTAAACACAAATGTGTAAGTAGAGTATTTGTGCATAATGCATGGTGATTGTGCATTTTGTCTTCTTCTTTTTTGCTCCAATTTCATGTTTTACTTCATCCTTTGTCCAAACACCATAAAGCTGCCTCCAAAGTATGCACATCCGTCTGCCCTTTCTAAGCATCATCATCAAGTATAGGATAGCAGTCAGGAGAGGAAAAAATTCTACATCTATATCTGGGATTAAACTAGAATTCAGCGGTCAGTAGCATTACAAATACCATCCAGAACACAGGTATTTGAATCTGTTTTCATATTAACCCCTAAGTGATTCATTCTTTATCTAGCTTAAAAGTTGATTTCTTTTCTTTAAAACTTAATAGATTAAGAAAAAAACAATCTCCATTGTAAAGACTCCCCTTTGCCAGTTGTACTCCACAATATGGAATATTTCAGGTACTCTCACTTTGTATGGCTGGTCCCACTCCTCTTAGGTCCTTGGTGAAGGGCTGAGTCCTACTCTATTGATAGGGCACAGAGTTCAAATAAAACAGTTGTTTCTCTGAAATTTTAAATGCAAAATTACAGGTCATACACAGAAAGAGCTACTATGTGAAAAAAATTTTGCTTAAATTCTTTAAGGAGATAATTACTCAGCAGTGAAACCAGTGAAAAAAAGGTATCTGGGACACTACTGATATTCTGCAAAGCCATTCATTCACTCAGGACATATTAACTAAATATTCTTCCAGGAGTTGAGGACACCATGGTGGGCAAGACAAAGTCCTACTTCTATAGAGATGATATTCTAGTGGTGGAGGAGACAATGAACAAATAAGCAAAGAAATATCTAACATAATATTAGGTAATACTCAGTTATAGAAAGAATAGTACAGCAAGATAGGGGTACAGAAAATGACAGTAAAGTCTAAACACAGTGGCCAATGAACACACCTCTGAGGAAGCTCTGCCATTTGGGCAGAGCTTTGATAGAAGTGAGGGAAGAGCATTTCAGGAAGAGAGATCAACAACAGCAAAGTCTCTGAATCAGGAACAAGCATGGAGTGTTTGTGGAACCACAAGGATGTCAGTGATTTGAGAGAAGTGAGGGAAGAGGAGGGGGTAGAAGAGGTCAGAAAGATGATAAGGCAGGGGTCAGATCAAGTGAAGTCTTGAAGTCCATTATAAGGACATTTGCTTTTACTCTGAAATGGGAAGCCATTGAGGTGTTTGATAAAGGTAATAACAACATCTGATTTAAATCATTAAAATATCACTCTGGTTGCTATGTGGAAAATAAGATAGGGTGGGGGTAAGAGCCAAAGGAGAGAGATAATCTAGGATGCTTATATAATGGTCCAGTAGAAAGATAATGGGAAGCTGGACTAGGGTGGTAGCAGAAGAGGTATCAGAAGGTAGAACTGACAGAACTTTTTGAGTGATTAGCTGGAAATTGGAAGATGGGAGGGAGTTGGGAACTCTGGTTTTGACATCTTAAGTTAGAGATGCCTGTGAAGCATTCAAGTGGATATTTCATGTAAAAGATAGGATATAAAAGTTTGAATTTCAGAAAAGAAGTTAGGCCTAGAGATATACAATTTTGAGTTGTAAACATAGATGGCTTTTAAAACCATGAGACTGGATAAAATGACCAAGGAAAAGATGTAGATAGAGAAGTGATCCAAAGAATAAGCCTTGAAGTACTGGAATGCTTAGAGGTTGAGAATATGAGGTTGAACAAGGGAAAAAGGCCCAAAATGAGGTAAAATAAAAGCCATAAGAGTATGGTGCCCTGCAGTATAGGAGGAGAATTTTTAAAAAAGGGTTATTATGGGATTATATGAAAACATGTGTGTGAAACTTTTGAAAATTGTAAAGCACTATAGACTTCAAAGAATCTTTCATTCAAAAAAATAGTTTAAAAAAAGAGTATGGTGCCCTGGAAGTCAAGTGTGTTCCAAGAAGAAAGAAGTATCAACTATGTCAAATGCTACTAAAAGGTTGAGTAAAATGAGGACTCACAATTTACCATTGCTTTACTATTGTGAAAGTCATTGGTGACAATGACAAGAGTGGTTCAAAGAATACAGTAAGTTCCCTACATATGAACGAGTTCCATTCCTAGAGTGTGTTCATAAGTCCAATTTGTTCGTAAGTCCAACAAAGTTAGCCTAGGTACCCACCTAACACAATCAGCTATATAGTGTGGTGCTGTAATGGTTTTCTAATACTTTTCACACAAATAATACATAAAAAACAAACACAAAAATAAAGAAAACAGTTTTAATCTTACAATACAGTACCTTGAAAAGTACAGCACTACAGTACAACAGCTGGTGCTTCTTAGCAGTACCAGCTACATCACCACTGCTTTTACACTTGCTTCTGGACATCCTGGGCTTGAAATAAAGATACTGTACTAGTGTACTCTATACAGTAGTGTAAAGTATGCAAAATCACAGCCACTTGTAGAGGATGCAGGCAAGTGACAATGTACACCAGACATGTGAACTAACTTATGTGATTGAACATGCAAAAGCATGTTCACATCTTTGAAAGTTTATAACTTGAATGTTCATATGTAGGGGACTTACTATAGTGGGGACAAGATATTAACTACAGTTCGTTGTGGACACAAGGTGAAATGAAAAAGTAGAAACCATGAATATAGACAAGTCCATCTAGGAATTTTGCTCTGAGAAAGTAGAAAGAGAGGGAAAGGAAATAATCCCTATTCCAATTCTATTCTTGGTCTCCATATACCTTCTGCTTTGTGGCATATGCACCAGACAGAGCTTCAAAATATGTGAAGCATGAGGGAACTGGACCATCATGGCGCCATGTGGCCACAGCTTATAGAGTGGTGGAGGACAAGATGGTGAAGTAGAGGACCTGAGCACACTTCCTCTCATGAAAACACCAAAATTACAACTAACTGCTGAACAACCATTGACAAAAAAAGGACTGGAACCTACCAAAAACTATATTCTACTCCAAAGACATCCCCCAGCCCCCAGCAGCACGGGCCGGCCTGCTGCAAGTGAGACCTTGGCACGTGGGCTCTTGTGCAGAGAAAGGACAGATCAGGCGCCTTTGGAGAGCCCCTGCTTCACTGCTCATATATGGCAAAGTTTCTGGCTAAGTTCCTGGGCGGCACGTTGCTGAGCAAGGGTGCCTCTCAAACCTTTGAGTCCAAAAGTCACTCCTGAGTTGGCCTGAAATCAAGCACGAAGCAAAAGCCATGTGGATGACAGAGTCTTGGTGTTATGGCCGGGTGTCAGGCCTGAGCCTCTGAGGAGGTAGAGCTGAGTTCAGGACATTGGTCCACCAGAGACCTCCTGGTTCCATGTAATATCAATTGGTGAGAGCTCTCCCAGAGATCGCCATCTCAACACTAAGATGCAGCTCCACCCGATGGCCAGCAAGCTCTCGTGCTGGACAGCCCATGCCAAACAACAAGCAAGACAGGAACACAACACAACCCATTAGAAGAGAGGCTGCCTAAAATGATAATAAGTTCACAGACACCCCAAAACACACCACCGGATATGGTTCTGCCCCCTAGAAAGACAAGATCCAGCCTCATCCACAAGAACACAGGCACCAGCCCCCTCCACCAGGAAGTCTACACAACCCACTGAACCAACCTTACCCACTGGGAGCAGACACCAAAAACAACGGGAACTACAAACCTGCAGCCTGCAAAAATGAGACCACAAACACAATAAGTTAAGCAAAATGAAAAGACAAAGAAATATGCAGCAGATGAAGGAGCAAGATAAAAACCCACCAGACCAAACAAATGAAGAGGAAATAGGCAGTCTACCTGAAAAAGAATTCAGAGTAATGATAGTAAAGATGATCCAAAATCTCAGAAATAGAATGGAGGAAACACAAGAAACATTTAACAAGGACCTAAAAGAACTAAAGAACAAATAAACAATGATGAACAACACAATAAATGAAATTTAAAATTCTCTAGAATGAATCAATAGCAGAATAACTGGGGCAGAAGCATAGATAAGTGACCCAGAATATAAAATAATGGAAATAACTACCACAGAGCAGAATAAAGAAAAAAGAATGAAAAGAATTGAAGACAGTCTCAGAGACCTATGGAACAACATCAAATGCACTGACATTCGAATTATAGGGGTTCCAGAAGAAGAAGAGAAAAAGAAAGGGACTGAGAAAATATTTGAAGAGATTATAGTTGAAAAC
The DNA here is from genome assembly GCF_011762595.2 of Tursiops truncatus. Lineage (NCBI taxonomy): Eukaryota > Metazoa > Chordata > Mammalia > Artiodactyla > Delphinidae > Tursiops > Tursiops truncatus. The sequence continues at coordinate 83,028,188 of NC_047055.1, read as the reverse complement.
TTCCCTAATATGGGAAAGGAAATAGTCAATCAAGTCCAGGAAGCACAGACAGTCCCATACAGGATAAATCCAAGGAAAAACATGTCAAGACACATATGAATCAAGCTTTCAAAAATTAAATACACACAAAAATATTAAAAGCAGCAAGGGAAAAACAACAAATAACATACAAGGGAATTCTCATAAGGTTAACAGGTGATCTTTCAGCAGAAAGTCTGCAAGACAGAAGGGAGTGGGAGGACATATTTAAAGGGATGAAAGGGAAAAACCTACAACCAAGATTACTCTACACAGCAAAGATCTCATTCAGATTTGATGGAGAAATTAAAACCTTTACAGACAAACAAAAGCTAAGAGAATTCAGCACCACCAAACCAGCTTTACAGCAAATCCTAAAGGAACATCTCTAGGCAGGAAACACAAGAGAAGGAAAAGACCTACAATAACAAACCCAAAACAATTAACAAAATGGTAATAGGAACATACATATCGATAACCACATAAAATGTAAATGGATTAAATGCTCTAATCAAAAGACATAGACTGGCTGAATGGATACAAAAACAAGACCCATATATATGCTGTCTACAAGAGACCCACTTCAGACCTAGGGACACATAAAGACTGAAAGTGAGGGGATGGAAAAAAATATTCCATGCAAATGGAAATCAAAACAAAGCTGGAGTAGGAATTGTTATATCAGACAAAATAGACTTTAAAATAAAGACTATTACAAGAGACAAAGAAGGACACTACATAATGATCAAGGGATCAATCCAAGAAGAAGACATAACAATTGTAAATATTATGCACCAACACAGGAGCACCTCAGTACAGAAGACAAGTGCTAACAGCCATAAAAGGGGAAATCAACAGTAACGCACTCATAGTAGGGGACTTTAACACCCCACTTTTGCCAATGGGCAGGTTATCCAAAATGAAAACAAATAAGGAAACACAAGCTTTAAATGATACATTAAACAAGATGGACTTCATTGATATTTATAGGACACTCTATCCAAAAACAACAGAATAAACTTTCTTCTCAAGTTCTCATGGACTATTCTGCAGGATAGATCATATCTTGGGTCACAAATCAAGCCTTGGTAAATTTAAGAAAATTGAAATCATATCAAGTATTTTTTCTGACCACAACACTATGAGACTAGATATCAATTACAGGAAAAAAAATCTGTAAAAAACACATGGAGGCTAAATAATACACTACTAAATAAGCAAGATATCACTGAAGAAATCAAAGACAAAATCAGAAAATACCTAGAAATAAATGACAATGAAAACACGATGACCCAAAAACCTATCAGATAAAGGAAAAGCATTTCTAAGAGGGAAGTTTATAGCAATAAAATCTTACCTTAGAAAATAAGTAAAATCCCAAATAAACAACCTAATCTCACACCTAAAGCAACTAGAGAAAGAACAAACAAAACTCAAAGTTAGCAGAAGGAAAAAAAATCATAAAGATCAGAGCAGAAATAAGTGAAATGGAGTGAAGAAAACAAGCGAAAATATCAAAGAAACTAAAAGCTGTTTATTTGAAAAGATAGACAAAATTGATAAACCTTTAGTGAGACTCATCAAGAAGAAAAGGTAGAGGACTCAAATCAGTAAAGTTAGAAATGAAAAAGGCAAAGTTACAAATGGACAGAACAGAAATTCAAAGGATCATAAGAGACTACTACAAGCAGCTATATGCCAAAAAATTGAAAACCTAGACGAAATGGACAAATTCCTAGAAAGGTACAATCTCCCAAGACTTAACCAGGAGGAAATAGAAAATATAAACATACCAATCACAAGTACTGAAATTGGAACTGTGATTTTAAAACTCCCAACAAACAGAAGTGCAGGACTAGGACTTCCCTGGTGGTGCAGTGGTTGAGAGTCCACCTGCTAATGCAAGGGACATGGGTTCATGCCCCAGTCCAGGAGGATCCCGTGTGCCATGGAGCAGCTAGGCCTGTGAACCATGGCCACTGAGCCTGCGCATCCAGAGCCTGTGCTCCACAACGGGACAGGCCAAGACAGTGAGAGGCCCACGTACCACAAAAAAAAAAAAAAAAAAAAGTGCAGGACCAGATGGCTTTACAGGCGAATTCTATCAAATATTTAAAGAAGAGTTAACACCTATCCTTCTGAAACTATTTTTTAAAAGTATAAAGGAAGAACACCCCCAAACTCATTCTATGAGGCCACAGTCACCATGATACCAAAACCAAAGATAACAGAAGAAAAAGAAAATTACAGGCCAATATCACTGATGAACATAGATGCAAAAATCCTCAACAAAATACTAGCAAACCAAATCCAACAATACATTAAGAGCATAATACACCATAATCAAGTGGGATTTATCCCAGGGATGCAAGGATTTTTCAATATTCACAAATCAATCAGTGTGTTACCCCACATTAACAAATTGAAAAATGAAAACCTTATGATCATCTCAATAGATACAGAAAAAGCCTCTGACAAAATTCAACGTCCATTTATGATAAAAACTATCCATAAAATGGGCATACAGGGAACATACCTCATCATAATAAAGGCCATATATGACAAACCCACAGCTAACATCATACTCAATGGTGTAAAGCTGAAAGTGTTTTCTCTAAGATCCAGAACACGACAAGGATGTCCGTTCTTTCCACTTTTATTCAACATAGTTTTGGAAGTCCTAGCCACAGCAATCAGAAAACAAACCTGTAGATCATATAGTGCACCCCTAGATTATATAGCTCTAATGAACAGGGAGGAGTGTGTTACTTGGCACTGGAAGGTGTCTCCTACATAAGGTCACTTTTCAAACATTGGGAAGTGTAACAAACCTATCTGGTGCATAGACAAAACACAGAGAACTAGGCGAGGTGGGGAGACAGAGGAATATCTTCCAAATGAAGGAACAAGATAAATCCCAGGGACTTCCCTGGTGGTGTAGTGGATAAGAATCCATGCTCCCAATGCAGGGGGCCTGGGTTCAATCCCTGGTCAGGGAACTAGATCTCACATGCATGCCTTAAGTAAGAGTTCTCATGCCACAACTAAGGACCCCACAGGCCACATCTAAGGTGCCTGTCTGCCACAACTAAGGAGCCCATGTGCTGGAACTAATGAGCTGGTGAACCACAACTAAGACCTGGTGCAACCTATAATAAATAAATTAATTAATTTTAAAAAGAAGATAAATGCCAGAAGAACAAAATGAAATGGAGATAAACAATCTATTGTATTAAGAGTTCAAGGTAATGATCATAAAGATGCTAAACGAACTCAGGAGAAGAATGGATGGGTACTGTGAGAAGTTTAACAAAGAGTTTGAAAATATAAAGAAGAACCAAACATAGCTGAAGAATACAATAACTGAAAGAAAAATACACTACAAGAAATCAACAGCAGAATAGATGATACAGAAGAATGAATCAGTGAACTGGAAGACAGTGTAATGGAAATCACCCAAGCTGAAAGGAAAAAAGAAAAAATATTTTAAAAATTGTAAGTTTAAGAGACTTCTGAGACTACATCAAGTGCACTAACATTCACAATATAGGCGTCCCAGAAGTAGAAGAGAGAAATAAATATGCAGAGAATATATCTGAGGACATAATAAGTGAAAACATCCTTAAGCTGGGAGAGGAAACAGACATCTAGGTCCAGGAGTCACAGAATCTACCCCAAAAGATGAGCTCAAAGAGGTCCACACCAAGACACATTGTAACTAAATGACAAAAAATAAAACGGGAATCTTAAAGCAACTAGTATGTAAAACAGAATTCCCTTAAGACTAGCAACTGACTTTTCAGCAGAAACTTTGCAGCCAGAAGGGAGCGATGTATTCAAAGTGATGAAAGGAACCAAGGTACAACCAAGACTACATTACCCAGCAAGGCTCTCATTCAGATTTGATGGAGACATCAAGAGTTTTACAAACAAGCAAAAGCTAAAAGAGTTCAGCACGATTAAACTGGCATGCAAGGGATGTTATAGGAAATTCTCAAAGTGCAAACCAAAAGAACAGGACTATGAAAATTACAAAAAAAAATTCTCATTGTAAAGGCAAATATGCAGTAAGGTAGCAGATCAACCACATATAAAGCTAGTAAAAGTAGTAAACTCATCTAAACCCACAATAAGTACTTAAGGGACACACACCAAAAAAGATGTAAAATATGAGGTCAAAAAATTAAGCATGAGTGGGGGAAACAAAAATGCAGGGTTGTTAGAATGTGTTCAAGCTTAAGAGGTCAGCAACTTAAAATAAGCACATATATACACAGGTTGTTATACATGAACCTCATAGTAACCACAAACCAAATATATATAATAGGTACACACACAAAAAGAGAAAGTAATACAAACGTAACATTAAGATAGTCATCAAACCACAAGGGAAGAGAGCAAAAAAAGAAGAAAGAAACAAAAAAGAAATACAAAAACAATTAACAAAATCACAATCAATAATAACAATAAACTCAAAATGGATTAAAGACCTAAATGTAAGACTGGACACTATAAAACTCTTAGAGGAAAACATAGGAAGAACACTCTTTGACATAAATCACAGCAAGATCTTTTTTGACCTACCTCCTAGAGTAATGGAAATAAAAACAAAAATAAACAAATGAGACCTAATGAAACTTAAAAGCTTTTGCACAGCAAAGGAAACTATAAACAAGACGAAAAGACAATCCTCACAATGGGAGAAAATATTTACAAACAAATCAATGGACAAAGGATTAATCTCCAAAATATACAAACAGCTCATGCAGCTTGATATCAAAAAACAAATAACCCAATCAAAAAATGGGTGGAAGACCTAAATAGACATTTCTCCAAAGAAGACATACAGATGGCCAAGAGGCACATGAAAAGATGCTCAATGTCACTAATTATTAGAGAAATGCAAATCAAAAATTCAGTGAGGTATCACCCCACACTGGTTAGAATGGGCATCATCAGAAAATCTACAAACAATAAATGCTGGAGAGGCTGTGGAGAAAAGGGAATCCCCTTGCACTGCTGGTGGGAATGTAAATTGATACAGCCACTATGGAGAACAGTATGGAGATTCCTCAAAAAACTAAAAATAGAACTACCATACAACCCAGCAATCCCACTACTGGGCATATACCCTGAAAAAAACATAATTCAAAAAGAGGCATGTACCACAATGTTCATTGCATCCCTATTTACAACAGTCAGTTCATGGAAGCAACCTAAATATCCATCGACAGATGAATGGATAAAGATGATGTGGTACATATATACAATGGAATATTACTCAGCCATAAAAAGGAACGAAATTGGGTCATTTGTAGAGATGTGGATGGACCTAGAGTCTGTCATACAGAGTGAAGTAAGTCAGAAAGAGAAAAACAAATATTGTGTTTTAACGCATATATGTGGAATCTAGAAAAATGGTACAGATGAACCAGTTTGCAAGGCAGAAATATAGAACACAGATGTAGAGAACAAATCTATGGACACCAAGGGGGGAAAGGGGGATGGGAGGAATTGGGAGATAGAGATTGACATATATACACTAATATGTATAAAATAGATAACTAATGAGAACCTGCTGTATAGCACAGGGAACTCTACTTCACTTGACTGTATGATAGAAACTCACACAACATTGTAAAATAACTATATCTCCCCCCAAAATAATTACTTTAAATGTAAATGGACTAAATGCTCCAATTAAAACACATAGAGTGACTGAATGGATTAAAAAAAAGACCCATATATATGCTGCCTACAAGAGACTCACTTCAGATCTAAAGACACACTCAGACTGAAAGTGAGAGGATGGAAAAATGCATGCAAATGGAAGTGAAAAGAAAGCTGAGGTAGCAATACTTATATCAGACAGACATTAAAACAAAGACTGTAACAAGAGACAAAGAATGACACTGCATAATAATTAAGGGATCAATCCAAAAGAAGCTATAACAACTGTAAATACATATGCACCCAATATAGGAACCACAAATATATAAAGCAAATATTAACAAACATAAAGGAAGATTGACAGTAACACAATAATATTAGAGAACTTTAATACTCCATTTACATCAATAGACAGATGATTCAAACAGAAAATTAATAAGGAAATACTGACATTAAATGACACATTAGATCACAATGGAATTAATACATATATATACAGGACTTTCCATTTGAAATCAGCAGAATACTCAATCTTTTCAAGTGCATTTGGAATGTTCTCCAGGATAGGTTACATGCTAGGCAACAAAACAAGTCTCAATACATTTAAGATGACTGAAATCATACCAAGGATCATTTCTGAGCACAATGCTATGGCTAGAAGTCAAGCACATGAAAAAAAACTGCAAAAACAAATACATGGAGTCTGAACAACATATTACTGAAAAACAAATGGGTCACTGAAGAATAAAAAGAGGAAATGGAAAAAAAAAGCTGGAGCCAAACGAAAATGGAAACACAATTTTTCAAAATATCTGTGATGCAGCAAAAGCAGTTCTAAGGGGGAAGTTTACAGTCATACAAGCCAACCTCAGGAAACAACAAAAATCTCAAACAACCTAACCTTACACCTAAATTAACTAGAAAAAGAACAAACAAAACCTAATATTAGTAGAAGAAAGAAATAATAAAGATTAGAGCAGAGATAAAAATCAATGAAACAAAGACCTGGTTCTTTGAAAAGAGAAACAAAATTAATCAATCTTTAGCCAAACTGATTAAGAAAAAAGAGAGTGTCCAAATCAATAAAATCAGAAATGAAAAAGGAGAAGTTACAACTGACACCACAGAAATACAAAGGATCATATAAGTGATTACTATGAACATTATACACCAATAAAACGAGCAACCTAGAAGAGATAAATTTCTGCAAATGTACAATCTCCCAAGACTGAACCAAGAAGAAATAGAAAATGTGAACAGACTGATTACTAGTAATGAAATTGAACCAGTAATAAAAACAACTCACAACCAACAAAAGTCCAGGACAAGGTGGCTTCACAGGTGAATTATACCAAAATTTAAAGAGTTAACACTTATCTTATTCAAACCATGCCAAAAAATTTCAGAGTAAGGAATGCTTCCAAACTCGTTCTATGACCCCAGCATCAGTTCGATACCAAAACCAGACAAAGATATCGCACACACAAAATTACAGGATAATACCACTGATGAACATATATGCAAAAATCCTCAAAAAAAATAGCAAACTCTCTGATGGGAGAAAATATTTGCAAGCGAAGCAACTGACAAGGGATTAATCTCCAAAATATGCAAACAGTTCATGTAGCCCAGTAGCAAAATAACCCAAACCACCTAATCAAAAAATGGGCAGAAGATCTGAATAGACATTTCTCCAAAGAAGACATACAGATGGCTATAAAAGCCCATGAAAAATCATAATTAATTATTAGAGAAATGCAAATCAAAAGTACAATGTGGTATCACCTCACACCAGTCAGAATGGTCATTATCAAAAATTCTGCAAACAATAAATGCTGGAGAGGGTGTGGAGAAAAAGGGAACCTTCCTACACTGTTGGTGGGAATGTAAATTGGTATAGCCGCTATGGAGAACAGTATAGAAGTTCCTTAAAAAACTAAAAATAGAGCTACCATATGATCCAGCAATCCCACTTCTGGGCATATATCCAGAGAAAACCGTAATTTGAAAGATACATGCACCACAATGTTCACTGCAGCACTATTTACAATAGTCAGGAAATGGAAGCAAACTAAATGTCCATCGACAGAGGAATGGATAAAGATGTGGCACATACATACAATGGAATATTACTCAGCCATAAAAAAGAATGAAATAATGCCATTTGCATCAACATGGATAGACCTAGAGATTGCCACACTGAGTGAAGTAAGTCAGACAGAGAATGACAAATATCATATGATATCACTTATATGTGGAATCTAAAAAAAGAGTACAAATGAACTTATCTACAAAACAAGAATAAAGTTACAGATGTAGAAAATAAACTTATGGTTACCAGGGAGTAAGGGGGAAGGGATAAATTGGGAGATTGGGATTGACATATACACACCACTGTATATAAAATAGATAACCAAAAAGGACCTACTGTATAGCACAGGGAACTCAATACTCTCTAATGGCCTATATAGGGAAAGAATCTAAAAAAGAGTTGCTATATGTATATGTATAACTGATTCACTTTGCTGTACATCTGAAACTAATGCAACATTTTAAATCAAATATACTCCAATAAAAATATTTTAAAAATTATAAAACTAAATTCAACAATACATTAAAAAAATCATACACCAAAATCAAGTGGGATTAATCCCAGGGATACAAGGATGTTTCAATATCTGCAAAGCCATCAATGTGATACACCACATTAACCAATTGAAGAATAAAAATCATATGATCAACAAATAGAGAAAAGAGCTTTTGACAAAATTCAACATCCATTTATGATAACAACATTTAACAAAGTGGGTAGAGAGATAACATACCTCAACATAATAAAGGCCATACACGACAAGCCCACAGCTAACATCATACTCAACAGTGAAAAGCTGAAAGCATTTCCTCTAAGATCAGGAACAAGACAAATATGCCCACTCTTGACACTTTTATTCAACATAGTATTGGAAGTCCTAGCCACAGCAATCAGAGAAGGAAAAGAAATAAAAGGAATCCAAATTGAAAAGGGAGATGAAAAACTGTCACCGTTTGCAGATGACATGATACTATATATCATGACCCCCCAAAATATTAGAACTAATAAATGAATTCAGTAAAGTTGCAGGATACAAAATTAATATACCAAAATCTGTTGTATTTCCATAGACTAACGAACTATCAGAAAGAGAAAGTAAGAGAGCAATCCCATTTATAATTGCATCAAAAGGAATATAATACCCAGGAATAAATATAACCAAAGAGGTAAAAGACCTGTACTCGGAAAACTATAAGATATTGATTAAAGAAATTGAAGGTGACAGAAGCAAATTGAAATATAATCCATGCTCACGTATTGGAAGAATTAATATTGCTAAATGGGCATACTACTCAAGGCAATCTACAGAGTCAATGTAATCCCTATCAAAATACCAATGGGATTTTTCACAGAACTGGAAAAAAGAATTCCAAGATTTCTATGAAAACACAAAAGATCCAAAAACACCAAAACAAACTTGAGAAAGAACAAAGCTGGAGGTATAAAGCTCCCTGATTTCAAACTATACTACAAAGCTACAATAATTAAAATAGTATGGTAGTGGCACAGAAAAAGACAAATAGATCAATGGAACAAAATAGAGAGCCCAGAAATAAACCCACAATTAAATGATCAATTAATATACTACAAAGTAGTTGAGAATATACAATTGGGAAAAGTCAGCCTCTTCAATAAATGACATTGGGAAATCTGGACAGCCACATGAAAAAGAATGAAACTGTACCATTTTCTTACAACATATACCAACATAAACTCAAAATTGATTGAAGAGTTAAATGTTTGACCTGAAACTTTAAGACATCTGGAAGAAAACTAAGACAGTACACTCTTTGACATCAGTCTTAGTATTATTTTTTTGGATATGTTTCCTGAGGCAAGGGCAACAAAAGCAAAAATAAGTAAGTGGGACTGCATCAAACTAAAGAGCTTTTAAAAAAATATTAATTAATTAATTAATTTGTTTGTTTATTTAGGCTATGCCTGGTCTTAGTTGCGGCACGCAGGATCTTTGTTGCCACGTGTGAGATATTCATTGTGGCACGTGGGATCTTTAGCTGTGGCATGCAGAATCTTTTTATTTGTGGCATCCATGTGGGATCTAGTTCCTTGACCAGGGATCTAACCCAGGCCCCCTGCATTGGGAGCACAGAGTCAGCCACTGGACCACCAGGGAAGTCCCTAAAAAGCTTTTGTACAGTGAAGAAAACCATCAACAAAATGAAAAGGCAGCCTACTGAATGGGAGAAGGTATTTGTAAGTTATATATCTGATAAAATGTTAGTATCCAAAATATACAAAGAACTCATACAACTCAACATAAAAGAAAAAACCTTTGATTAAAAAACAGGCAGAGGATCTGAATTGAATTTTTCCCAAGTGGACATACAGATGCCCAACAGGCACATGAAAAGATGCTCAACATCACTAATCATCACGAAAATGCAAATCAAAACCAGCAATAAGATATCACTTTACACCTGACAGAATGGCTGTTATCAAGAAGACAACAAATAACAGGTGTTGGTGAGGATATGGAGAGAAGGGAACCCTTGTGCACTGTTGGTGGGAATGAAAATTGGTACAGCCTCTATGATAAACAGTGTGGAGGTTCCTCAAAAATTTAAAAATAAAACTACCATACAATCCAGCAGCTCCACTTCTGGGTATTTTTCCAAAGAAAATGAAAACACTATTTCAAAAAGATATATGCACCTTTATGTTCCTTGCAGCATTGTTTACAACAGCTAAGATATGGAAGCAACCTAAGTGTCCATCACTTGATGAATGGATAAAGATGTGAGATATATATATATATATATATACACACACACACACATATATACATACTTACATACATATATATACAATGAAGTGTTATTAAGCCATTAAAAAATTAAATCTTGCTATTTGGGGCAATATGGGTGTACCTTGATGGTATTATGCTAAGTGAAATAAGTCATATGGAGAGAGACAAACATCGTATGATTTCACTTATATATGGAATCTAGAAAACAAGACAAATAAACATAACAAAACAGAAACAGACTTATAGACACAGAGAACAAACTGGTGGTTGCCAGAGGAGAGGGTGTTGGGGGATGAGTTAAGTAAATGAGGGGAGATTAAGATATAGAGACTTTGAGTTATGAAATAAATAAGTCAAAAGTATATTATGTACAGCATGGGGATTTTAGTTAACAATATTGTAATTACTTTGTATGGTGACAGATAACTAGACTTATTGTGGTGATAATTTTGTAAGGTATAAAAATATAGAATCACTGTAATTATACATCTGAAACTAATATAATATTGTAAGTCAATTATACTTCAATAAATAAGGAAATAAAGGCTACTGGTAAAGGCATTACATAAGTAAATATAGAAGAAAGTTTTAAGGTATTTTGTAGTTAACTTTTTCCTTCTACCTATTTAAAAGCAATTACATAAACAGTAATCATAATACTGTGTTGGTGGCTTATAATATATAAAGATGTAATTTGTGTAAAAACAATATTATGGAAAGGGGATGAAATGGAGATGAATCTCAGCAATGTTTTCTTGAAATTAATTTGATATTACTCATACTAGATTGTTTTAATTTTAAGATGGAAATTGTCATTTTTTAAGGCAACGACTAAGAGAATAACTCAAAAGAAACAAGGAATTTAAAGTAGTATACCAGCAAATACTGATTTAACACAAAATAAGGCAGTAGTAGAGAAATACAGTAACAAACTTACATAAGACTCTACAAAATAATAAGAGGGAGGAAACACTGCCAAATTCATTACATAGGGCCAATATTATCTTGATATCAAAACCAGGATCATATCACAAGAGAAGAAAACAACAGACCAATATCCCTTATAAATATAGATGCAAAACTCCTCAAAAAACATTAGCAAACTGAATTCAGCGTGATGTAAAAAGAGTATATACCATGATTAACTAGGTTTTATACCAGGATTGCATGATTGTTTGAACATAGAAAAATGAATCAAATAACATAATGTACTGATAAAGGGCAAGACTATTTCATTATTTAAAAAGATGCAGAAAAAGTATTTCACAAAATCAAATACCCTCTTGTGAATAAAAAAAGAACTAACACAACAAATTAGGAGTAGGAGGGAACTTCCTGAACCTGATAAATACCATCTACGAAAAGCTCACAACTAACATCATACTGAAAGGCCAATGACTGCATGCTATTTCCCTAAGATCAGCAACAAGAGAAAATTGTCCACTCTTGCCACTTCTATTTAACATTTACTGTAGGTTCTAGCCATACAATTAAGCAATAAAATAAATAAAATCCATCTAGAGTGGAAAGCAAGAAGTAAAACTATTTCTATTTGCAAATGATGTGATCCTGAACATAGAAAAATTCAATAAATCCCCAAACAAACTATTAAAACTAATAAACCAGTTAAGTAAATTTGAAGGAACTGAGCCCTAAAGGAGAGGAGAAAGAAACTGAGAAATATATTCAAAGAAATAATGTCTGAAAACTTTGCAAATTTAACAAAATAAATTAACCCACAGATTCAGGAAGTGAGCAAATCCCCAAAAATCCACATTAAGACATATTATAATTAATTTCTTTTTAATTAATTAATTATTTTTGGCTGTGTTGGGTCTTCATTGCTGCGCGTGGGCTTTCTCTAGTTGCAGCAAGTGGGGGTTACTCTTCGTTGTGATGCGCAGGCTTCTCATTGCGGTGGCTTCTCTTGTTGTGGAGCATGGGTGCTAGGCATGCGGGTTTCATTAGTTGTGGCATGCAGGCTCAGTAGTTGTGGCTCGTGGGCTCTAGAGTGCAGGCTCAGTAGTTGTGACACACAAGCTTAGTTGCTCTGCGGCATGAGGGATCTTCCCAGACCAGGGCTTGAACCTGTGTCCCCTGCATTGGCAGGCAGATTCTTAACCACTGTGCGACCAGGGAAGTCCCTATAATTAATTTCTGAGAAGAAAAAATAAATTGTAAAGCAGTAAGAGAAAATGACAAGAGGGTGACACCAGTTTGAATGACAGTAGGTTTCTTTTCTGAAATAATGGAGGCCAGAAGCAAGTGGCAGAATATTTTTCAAATGCTGAAAGACTATAACTGTCAACCCCTAATACTGTGTCTGAAAATATCCTTCAAGAATGAAGGAGAAATACAGACATTCTTGAAGAGAAAATAAGACAGTTTGTACTCAGAAACCTATACTTAAAGAGTGACTAACAGAAGTTTTCCAAAAAAAAAAAAAAAGATAAAACAGGAAGGCTGTGACCTACAAAATGGTAAGAAGAACAACAAAATGGGTAAAACTGGAAGTAAACATCATAGACTATCCTTTGCCTAATGAGTGTCTTCAATCATATTTTATCGTAGAAACAAAAGATATAACATCATCTAAAGTGGCGCTTAATGTACAGAGATGAAACATTTAATATGATTATACTCTAAAGTGTGGAGATGAATAGAAGAAAAAGACAGAAGATCAATAAAGTAATAAAGGACCTGAACAACACTATAAGATGATTGGACTTAACAGACACATACAGAACACTCCATCCAATAACAACAGAATACACATTTTTTTCTCAAGTGCACAAGGAACATTTTCCAGAATAGACAATATGTTAGGTGACAAAACATGTCTCAATAAATTTTAAAATATTGAAATCATAGAAAGTATCTTTTCCAAACATAATGGAAAAAACCTAGAAATCAACAAAAGTAGAAAAACTGGAAAATTCATAACTATGTGAAAATTATAAAACACTCTTCAATAACCAGTGAATCAAATAAGAAATCACAAGGTAAATTAGAAAAAAACTTGAGCCAAATGAAAACAAAAACACAACATACCAAAATCTATGGGATGCAGCAAAAGCAGTAATGAGAGGGAAATATATTCTGCAAATGCATTTCTTAAAAAAAGAAAGACCTCAAATCAATAACCTAAATTTACATTTTAAGGAGCTAGAAAAAGAAGAGCAAAAACCCTCAAATCTAGCAGAAGGAAGGAAATAATAAAGATTAAAGTGGTGACAAATAAAATGGAGAATAGAAAACAACAGAGAAAGTAAACTAACTACAATTTTGGTTCTTTGAAAAGATCAACAAAATTTACATTTATCTAGATTGATGAAGAAAAAAGAGAGAAGACTCAAATTACTATAATCAGAAATGAAAGTGGAATAATCAGAAATGAAAGTTATGACCAATTTTACAAAAATAAAATGAATTAAAAGAGTACTATAAACAACTGTATACCAACAAATTACATAATCCAGGTGACATCGACAAAACCCTAGAAAAAAACAACTTTCCAAGACTGAATCATAAAGAAATAGAAAAATCTGAATAGAGCTATCATTCAGTAAGGAAACTGAATCATAATTTTTAAAAAAACTTCCCAAAAAAGAAACGTGTTAGACCAGATGGCTTCACTGGTGAATTCTACCAAACTTTTAAAGAAGAATTAACACCAATCCTCAACCCCTTCCAAAAGACTAAAGAGGAGAGAATATTTTCTAACTCATTCTGTGAGGTCATCATTACCCTGATACCAAAGCCAGAAAAAGACACTACAAAAAACTTTAGACCAACATCCCTTATGAATATTGATGTTAAAATCCTCAAAAATAATAACAAATCAAATTCAGAAGCATTTTAAAGGATTATACACCATGACCAAGTAGGATTTATTTCTGTAATGCAAGGATGGTTCAATGTACAAAAATGAATCAATGTAATATATACTACATTGAGAGAATAAAGGAAGAAAACCAGAAGATTATCTCAAATGATGCAGAAAAAGCATTTGACAAAAATCAACACCAATTTATGATTTTAAAAAAAACACTCAACAATTAGGAATAAACAAAATAAAAGCCATGTATGAAAACCCACAGCTAACATCCTACTCAATGATGAAAGAGTGAACACTTTTACTAAAAGTTAAAGAACAAGACAAGGATACTTGCTTTCACCACTGATATGAGCTGACAATATTAAAAGTTTCAGCCAGAAGAATTAGGCAAGAAAAATACAGGCATCCAAATTGGAAATGTTGCAGCAAATTATCTGCTGCATATGACATGATTTTTCTTTTTCCTTTTTAATTTTTATTTTATATTGGAGTATAGTTGATTTACAATGTTTTGTTAGTTTCAGGTGTACAGCAAAGTGATTCAGTTATATATATACATATAACTATTCTTTTTCAGAATTCTTTTCCCATATAGGTTATTACAGAGTATTGAGTAGAGTTCCCTGTGCTATACAGGGGATCCTTGCTGGTTATCAATTTTACATTTAGTAGTGTGTGTGTGTTAATCTTAATCTCCTAATTTATCCACCCCACGCACACATCCTTCCCATTTGGTAACCATACGTTTGTTTTCTAAGTCTGTGAGTCTGTTACTGTTTTGTAAATAAGTTCATTTTTTAGATTCCACATATAAATGATATCATGTGATATTTGTCTTCGTCTGACTTACTTCATTTAGTATGACGATCTCTAGGTCCACCCATGTTGCTGCAAATGGCATTATTTCATTCTTTTTTATGACTGGGTAATATTATATTGTATATATGTACCACCTCTTCCTTATCCATTCATCTGTTGATGGACATTTAGGTTGCTTCCATGTCTTCACTATTGTAAGTAATGCTGCAATGAATATTGGGGTGCATGTACCTTTTCAAAGTATCGTTTTCTCCAGATATATGCCCAGGAGTGGGATTGCTGGATCATATGGTAGCTCTATTTTTAGTTTTTAAAGGAACTTCCATACTGTTCTCCATAGTGGCTGCACCAATTTACATTCATACCAACAGTGTAGTAGGGTTCCCTTTTCTCCACACTCTCTCTGGCATTTATTGTTTGTAAACTTTTTGATGATGGCCTTTCTGACAGGTGTGAGGTGATATCTCATTGTAGTTTTGATTTGCATTTCTCTAATAATTAGTGATGCTGAGCATATTTTCATGTGCTTTTCGGCCATCTGTATGTCTTCTTTGGGGAAATGTCTATTTAGACCTTCCACCCATTGTTTGACTGGGTTGCTCCTTTTTTTTCTTTTTCTGATATTGAGCTGCATGAGCTGTTTATATATTTTGAAGATTAAGCCCTTGTCAGTAGCTTCATTTGCAAATATTTGCTCCCATTCTGTGGGTTGTCTTTTCATCTTGATTATGGTTTCCTTTGCTGTATGAAGGCTTTTAAGTTTAATTAGGTCCCATTTGTTTATTTTTGTTTTTATTCTTATTACTCTAGGAGGTGGATCACAAAAGATATTGCTGCAATTTATGTCAAAGAGTGTTCTGCCTATGTTTTCCTCTAAGAGTTTTAAATATTTATTTATTTGGTTGTGCTGGATCATAGTTGAAGCTTGAAGGCTCCATAGTTGTGGCTCACCAGCCTCTTAGTTGTGGCACATGGGCTCCTTAGTTATGGCATGTGGGGTCATTACTTGCTCCATACGAACTCTTACTTGCAGCATGCTTGTGGGATCTAGTTCCCTGAGCAGGGATAGAACCCAGTCCCCTGTATTGGGAGCATGGAGTCTTAACCACTGAGCCACCAGAGAAGGCCGCCACTAAGAGTTTTATAGTGTCTGGCCTTACATTTAGGTCTTTAATCCATTTTTAGTTTATTTTTGTGTATGGTGTTAGGGAGTGTTCTAATTTCATTCTTTTCCATGTAGCTGTCCAGTTTTCCCAGCACCACTTATTGAAGAGACTGTCTTTGCTCCA
The DNA here is from genome assembly GCF_011762595.2 of Tursiops truncatus. Lineage (NCBI taxonomy): Eukaryota > Metazoa > Chordata > Mammalia > Artiodactyla > Delphinidae > Tursiops > Tursiops truncatus. The sequence goes on along the minus strand of NC_047055.1, from coordinate 83,011,695 downwards.
TTGTATGTTCTTGCCTCCTTTGTCATAGATTAGTTGACCATAGGTGCATGGATTTATCTCTGAGCTTTCTATCTTGTTCCATTGATCTATATTTCTGTTTTTGTGCCAGTACCATACTGTCTTGATTACTGTAGCTTTGTAGTATAGTCTGAAGCCAGGGAGCCTGATTCCTCCAGCTCCGTTTTTCTTTCTCAAGATTGCTTTGGCTATTCGGGGTCGTTTGTGTTTCCATACAAATTGTGAAATTTTTTGTTCCAGTCCTGTGAAAAATGGCAGTGGTAGTTTGATAGGGATTGCATTGAATCTGTAGATTGCTTTGGGTAGCATAGTCATTTACACATTATTGATTCTTCCAATCCAAGAACATGGTATATCTCCCCACCTATTTGTGTCATCTTTGATTTCTTTCATCAGCATCTTATAGTTTTCTGCATACAGGTCTTTTGCCTCCTTAGGTAGGTATTTTATTCTTTTTGTTGCAACAGTAAATGGGATTGTTTCCTTCATTTCTCTTTCTGATCTTTCATTGTTGGTGTATGGGAAGGCAAGAGGTTTCTGTGTATTAATTTTGTATCCCACAACTTTACTAAATTCGTCGATTAGCTCTAGGAATTTTCTGGTGAGATCCTTAGAACTTTCTATGTATAGTATCATGTCACCTGCAAACAGTGACAGTTTAACTTCTTCCTTGCCAATTTGGATTCCTTCTATTTCCTTCCCTTCTCTGATTGCCAAAGCTAGGACTTCCAAAACTGTTGAATAATAGTGGTGAGAGTGGACACCTTTGCCTTGTTCCTGATTTTAGAAGAAATGCTTTCAGTTTTCCACCATTGAGAATAATGCTTGATGTGGGTTTGTTACACATGGCCTTTATTATGTTGACATAGGTTCCCTCTATGCCCACTTTCTGGAAAATTTTTATCATAAATGGGAGTTGGGGCTTCCCTGGTGGCGCAGTGCTTGGGAGTCTGCCTGCCGATGCAGGGGACGCGGGTTCGTGCCCTGGTCTGGGAGGATCCCACGTGCCGTGGAGCGGCTGGGCCCGTGAGCCATGGCTGCTGGGCCTGCGCATCTGGAGCCTGAGCTCCACAACGGGAGAGGCCACAATGGTGAGAGGCCCGCATACCACACACAAAAAAAAAAATGGGAGTCGAATTTTGTCAAAAACTTTTCTGCCTCTATTGAGAGGATCACATGGTTTTTATTCTTCAATTTGTTAATATGGTGTATCACATTGATTGATTTGCATATACTGAAGAATCCTTGCATCTCTGGGATAAATCTCACTTGATCATGGTGTATGATACTTTTAAAGTGTTGCTGGACTCACTTGCTAGTATTTTGTTGAGTATTTTTGCGTCTATGTTCATCAGTGATATTGGCCTGTAATTTTCTTTTTTTGTGATATTTTTGTCTCGTTTTGGTATCAGGGTGATGGTGGCCTCATCCAATGAGTTTGGGAGTGTTCCTCCCTCTGCTATATTTTGGAAGAGTTTGAGAAGGATAGGTGTTAGCTCTTCTCTAAATGTTTGATAGAATTCGCCTGTGAAGCCATCTGGTCCTGGACCTCTGTTTGTTGGAAGATTTTAAGTCACAGTTTCAATTTCATTACTTGTGATTGGTCTGTTCATTTTTTCTATTTCTTCCGGGTTCAGTGTTGGAAGGTTGTACCTTTCTAAAACTTTGTCCATTTATTCCATGTTGTCCATTTATTTGGCATATATTTGCTTGTAGTAGTCTCTTTTGATCCTTTGTATTTCTGCAGTGTCATCTGTAACTTCTCCTTTTTCCTTTCTAATTCTATTGATTTGCGTCCTCTCCCTTTTTTTTCTTGATGAGTCTGGCTAAAGTTTTATCAATTTTGTTTATCTTCTCAAAGAACAGCTTTTAGTTTTATTGATCATTGTTATTGCTTTTTTCATTTCTATTTCATTTATTTCTGCTCTGATCTTTATGATTTCTTTCCTTCTGCTAACTTTGGGTTTTGTTTGTTCTTCTTTCTCTAGTCACTTTAGGTGTAAGGTTAGGACATTTATTTGAGATTTTTCTTCTTGTTTCCTGAGGTACGATTGTATTGTTATAAACTTCCCTCTTAGACCTGCTTTTGCTGCATCCTATAGGTTTTGGTCATGTTGTAGCTGTCATTTGTCTCTATGTATTTTTTCATTTCCTCTTTGATTTCATCAGTGATCTCTTGGTTATTTAGTAGCATATTTTTTAGCCTCCATGTGTTTGTGTTTTTTACACTTTTTTTTCCTGTAATTGATTTCTAATCTCATAGCATTGTGGTCAGAAAAGATGCTTGATACAATTTCAATTTTCTTAAATTTACCGAGGCTTGATTTCTGACCCAGCATGTGATCTATCCTGGAGAATCTTCCATGTGTACTTGAGAAGAAAGTGTATTCTGAGCTTTTGGATGGATTTTCCTTTAAATATCAATTAAGTCTGTCTGCTCTAGTGTTACTTTTAAGGCTTGTGATTCCTATTAATTTTCTGCCTGGATGACCTATCCATTGGTGTAAGTGGAGTGTTAATGTCCCCCACTATTATTGTGTTACTGTTGATTTCCCATTTTATGGCTGTTAGCATTTGCCTTCTGTGTTGTGGTGCTCCTATGTTGCATGCAAAATTATTTACAATTATTATATCTTCTCTTAGGATTGATCCCTTGATCATTATGTAGTGTCTTATTGGTCTCTTATAACAGTCTTTATTTTACAGTCTATATTTTCCGATATGAAAATTGCTACTCCAGCTTTCTTTTGATTTCCATTTGCATGGAATATTTTTTCCATCTCCTCACTTTCAGTCTGTATGTGTCCCTAGGTCTGAAGTGGGTCTCTTGTAGACAACATATATATGGGTCTTGTTCTTGCATCCATTCAGCCAGTCTGTGTGTTTTGGTTTGAACATTTACATTTAAGGTAATTATCTATATGTATGTTCCTATTACCATTTTCTTAATTGTTTTGGGTTTGTTTTTGTAGGTCTTTTTCTTCTCTTGTGTTTCCTGCATATAGATGTTCCTTCAGAATTTGTTGTAAAGCTGGTCTGGTGGTGCCGAATTTTCTTAGTTTTTGCTTGTTTGTAAAGCTTTTGATTTCTCCATCACATCTGAATGACAGCTGTGCTGGGTAGAGTAATCTTGGCTGTAGGTTTCCCCTTTAATCATTTTAATTTTATGCTGCCATTTTCTTCTGAACTGTAGAGTTTCTGCTGATAGATCAGCTGATAACCTTATAGAGATTCCCTTGTATGTTATTTGTTGCTTTTCCCTTGCTGCTTTTAATATTTTTTCGTTGTATTTAATTTTTTTCTAAACATCTTTATTGCAGTATAATTGCTTTAAAATGGTGTGTTAGTTTCTGCTTTATAACAAAGTGAATCACTTATACATATACATATGTCGCCATATCTCTTCCCTCTTGCATTTCCCTCCATCCCACACTCACTATCCCACCCCTCTAGGTGGTCAAAAAGCACTGAGCTGATCTCCCTGTGCTATGTGGCTGCTTCCCACTAGCTATCTATTTTATGTTTGGTAGTGTATATATGTCCATACCGCTCTCTCACTTTGTCGCAGCTTACCCTTCCCCCTCCCCATATCCTCAAGTCCCTTCTCTAGTAGGTCTGTGTCTTTATTCCCATCTTGCCCCTAGGTTCTTCATGACCATTTTTTCCCCAGATTCCATACATATGTATTAGCATATGGTATTTGTTTTTCTCTTTCTGACTTACTTCACTCTGTATGACAGACTCTAGGTCCATCCACCTCACTACAAATAACTCAATTTCGATTCCTTTTATGGCTGAGTAATATTCCATTGTATATATGTGCCACATCACTTTATTCATTCATCTGCCGATGGACACTTAGGTTGCTTCCATGTCCTGGCTATTGTAAATAGAGCTGCAGTGAACATTGCGGTACATGACTGTGTTTGATTTATGGTTTTTTCAGGGTATATGCCCAGTAGTGAGATTGCGGGGTCGCATGGTAGTTCTACTTTTAGTTTTTTAAGGAACCTCAATACTGTTCTCCATAGTGGCTGTATCAATTTACATTCCCACCAACAGTGCAGGAGGGTTCTCTTTTCTCCACACCCTCTCCAGCATTTATTGTTTGTAGATTTTTTGGTGATGGCCATTCTGACTGGTGTGAGATGATATCTCATTGTAGTTGTCATTTGCATTTCTCTAATGATTAACGATGTTGAGCATTCTTTCATGTGTTTGTTGGCGATATGTATATCTTTAGAGAAATGTTGACGTAGGTCCTCTGACCATTTGTGGATTTGGTTGGTTGTTTTTTTGATATTGAGTTGCATGAGCTGCTTGTAAATTTTGGAGATTAATCCCGTGTCACTTGCTTCATTTCATTTTCTCCCATTGTGAGGGTTGTCTTTTGGTCTTGTTTATGGTTTCTTTTGCTGTGCAAAAGCTTTAAGTTTCATTAGGTCCCATTTGTTTTTATTTCCATTTCTCCAAGAGGTGGGTCAAAAAGGATATTGCTGTGATTTATGTGATAGAGTGTTCTGTCTATGTTTTCCTCTAAGACTTCTATAGTATCTGGCCTTACATTTAGGTCTTTAATCCATTTTGAGTTTATTTTTGTGTATGGTCTTAGGGAGTGTTCTAATTTCATTCTTTTCCATGTAGTTGTCCAGTTTTCCCAGCACCAGTTATTGAAGAGGTTGTCTTTTCTCCACTGTATATTCTTGCCTCCTTTATCAAAGATAAGATGACCATATGTGCATAGGTTTATCTCTGGGCTTTCAATCCTGTTCCATTGATCTATATTTCTGTTTTTGTGCCAGTACCATAATGTCTTGATTACTGCAGCTTTGTATTATAGCCTGAAGCCAGGGAGCCTGATTCCTCCAGCTCCTTTTTTCTTTCTCAAGATTGCTTTTGCTATTTGGGGTCTTTTGTGTTTCCATACAGATTGTCAAATTTTTGTTCTAGTTCTGTGAAAAATCCCGTTCGTAGTTTGATAGGGATTGCACTGAAACTGTAGATTTCTTTAGTAGTAGAGTCATTTTCACAATGTTCATTCTTCCAATCCAAGAATAAGGTATATCTCTCCATCTATTTGTATCATCTTTAATTTGTTTCATCAGTATCTTATAATTTTCTGCATACAGGTCTTTTGTCTCCTTAGGTAGGTTTATTCTTGGATATTTTATTCTTTTTGTTGCAAAGGTAAATGGGAGTGTTTTCTTAATTTCACTTTCAGATTTTTTGTCATTAGTGTATAGGAATGCAAGAGATTTCTGTGCATTACTTTTGTATCCTGCTACTTTACCAAATTCATTGATTAGCTCTAGTAGTTTTCTTGTAGCATCTTTAGGATCCTCTATGTACAGTTTAATGTCATCTGAAAACAGTGGCAGCTTTACTTCTTCTTTTCCGATTTGGGTTCGTTTTATTTGTTTTACTTCTCTGATTGCTGTGGCTAAAGATTCCAAAATCATGTTGAATAATAGTGGCGAGGGTGGACAACCTTGTCTTGTTCCTCATCTTAGTGGAAATGGTTTCACTTTTTCACCATTGAGGATGTTGTTGGCTGTGGGTTTGTCATATATGGCCTTCATTATGTTGAGGAAAGTTCCCTCTATGCCTACTTTCTGGAGGGTTTTTATCATAAATGGGTGCTGAATTTTGTTGAAAGCTTTCTCTGCATCTATTGAGATGATTATATAGTTTTTCTCCTTCAATTTGTTAATATGGTGTATCACATTGATTGACTTGCGTATATTGAAGAATCCTTGCATTTCTGGGACAAACCCCACTTGATCATGGTGTATGATGCTTTTAATGTGCTGTTGGATTGTGTTTGCTAGTACTTTGTTGAGGATTTTTGCATCTATGTTCATCAGTGATATTGGCCTGTAATTTTCTTTCTTTGTGACATTTTTGTCTGATTTTGGTATCAGGGTGATGGTGGCCTCAGAGAATGAGTTTGGGAGTGTTCCTCCCTCTGCTATATTTTGGAAGAGTTTGAGAAGGATAGGTGTTAGCTCTTCTCTAAATGTTTGATAGAATTCGCCTGTGAAGGCTTCTGGTCCTGGGCTTTTGTTTATTGGAAGATTTTTATTCACAGTTTCAATTTCAGTGCTTGTGATTCGTCTGTTCAAATTTTCTATTTCTTCTTGGTTCAGTCTCAGAAGGTTGTGCATTTCTAAGAATTTGTCCATTTCTTCCAGGTTGTCCATTTTATTGGCATATAGTTGCTAGTAGTAATCTCTCATGACCCTTCATATTTCTGCAGTGTTACTTCTCCTTTTTCACTTCTAGATCTATTCATTTAAGTCTTCTCCCTTTTTTTCTTGATGAGTCTCACTAAGGGTTTATCAATTTTGTTTATCCTCTCAAAGAACCAGCTTTTAGTTTTATTGATCTTTACTATCACTTCCATAATTGCTTTTTCATTTATTTCTGAACTGGTCATTATGATTTCTTTCCTTCTGCTAACTTTAGGGTTTTTTTTTTCTTCTTTCTCTAATTCCTTTAGGTGTAAGCTTAGGTTATTTATTTGAGATGTTTCTTGTTTCTTAAGGTAGGATTGCATTGCTATAAACTTCCCTCTTAGAACTGCTTTTGTTGCATCCCATACGTTTTGGGTCATTGTGTTTTCATTATCATTTGTTTCTAGATATTTTTTGATTTCCTGTTTTATTTCTTCAGTGATCGCTTGGTTTTTAAGTAATGTATTGTTTAGCCTCCATGTGTTTGTATTTTTTACAGATTTTTTTCCTGTAATTGATATCTAATCTTATAGCGTTGTGGTCAGAAAAGATACTTCATAAGATTGCAATTTTATTAAATTTACCAGGGCTTGATTTATGACCCAAGATATGATCTATCCTGGAGAATGTTCCATAAGCACTTGAGAAGAATGTGTATTCTGTTGTTTTACAATGGAATGTCCTATAAATATCAGTTGTCTATCTTCTTTAATGTATCTTTTAAAGTTTGTGTTTCCTTATTTATTTTCAATTTGGATGATCTGTCCATTGGTGAAAGTGGGGTGTTAAAGTCCCCTACAATGATTGTGTTAATGTCAATTTCCCCTTTTATGGCTGTTAGTATTTGCCTTATGTATTGATGTGTTCCTATGTTGGGTGCAAAAATATTTACAATGTGATATATTCTTCTTGGATTGATCCATTGATCATTATGTAGTGTCCTTCTTTGTCTCTTGTAATACTCTCTGTTTTAAAGTCTATTTTGTCTGATATGAGAATTGCTACTCCAGCTTTCTTTTCATTTCCATTTTCATGGAATATCTTTTTCCATCCCCTCACTTTCATTCTGCATGTGTCCCTCTGCCTGAGGTGGATCTCTTGTAGACACCATTTATATGGGTCTTGTTTTTTGTATCCATTCAGCCTTAGTCAGTCTATGTTTTTTGGTTGGAGCATTTAATGCATTTACATTTAAGGTAATTATCAGTATGTATGTTCCTATTACCATTTTCTTAATTGTTTTGGGTTTGTTATTGCAGCTCTTTTCCTTCTCTTGTGTTTCCTGCCTAGAGAAGTTCCTTTAGCATTTGTTGTAAAGCTGGTTTGGTGGTGCTGAACTCTCACCTTTTTCTTGTCTGTAAAGATTTTAATTTCTCCATCATATTTGAATGAGATCCTTGCTGGGTAGAGTAATCTTGGTTGCAGGTTTTTCTCCTTCATCACTTTAAATATGTCCTGCCACTCCCTTCTGGTTTGCAGAGTTTCTGCTGAAAGATCAGCCGTTAACTTTATGAGGATTCCCTTGTGTTATGTGTTGTTTTTCCCTGGCTGTTTTTAATATTTTGTCTTTGTATTTAATTTTTGATAGTTTGATTAATGTGTGTCTTGGTGTGTTTCTCCTTGGATTTGTCCTGTATGGGACTCTCTGTGCCTCCTGGACTTGATTAACTATTTCCTTTACCATTTTAGGGAAGTTTTCAACTATAATCTCTTCAAATATTTTCTCATTCCTTTTCTTTTTCTCTTCTTCTTCTGGGACCCCTATAACTCGAATGTTGTTGTGTTTAATGTTGTCCCTTCAATTGAAGGTCACTTCAATTCTTTTCATTCTTTTTTCTTTATTCTGTCTGCAGTAATCATTTCCACTCCTTTGTGTTCCAGGTCACTTATCTGTACTTCTGCCTCAGTTATTCTGCTATTGATCCCTTCTACAGAATTTTTAATTTCATTTATTGTGTTGTTCATCACTGTTTCTTTTCTGTTTAGTTCTTCTAGGTCCTTGTTAAACGTTTCTTGTATTTTCTCCATTCTATTTCTAAGATTTTGGATCATCTTTGCTATCAGTATTCTGAATTCTTTTTCAGATCGACTGCCTATTTCCTCTTCATTTGCTAGGTCGGGTGGGTTTTTGCCTTGCTCCTTCATCTGCTGTGTTTTTCTCTGACTTCTCATTTTGCTTAACTTACTCTGTTTGGGGTCTCCTTTTCGCAGCCTGCAGGTTCTTAGTTCCTGTTGTTTTTGGTGTCTGTCTCCAGTGGCTATGGTTGGTTCAGTGGGTTGTGTAGGCCTCCTGGTGGAGGGGACTAGTGCCTGTGTTCTGGTGGATGAGGCTTTATATTGTTTTTCTGGTGGGCAGATCCATGTCTGGTGGTGTGAATTGGGGTGTCTGTGGCCTTATTATTATTTAGGCAGCTTCTCTGCTAATGGGTGGGCTGTGTTCCTGTCTTGCTAGTTGTTTGGCATAGGATGTCCAGCACTGTAACTTGCTGGTAGTTGAGTGAAGCTGGGTCTTGTTGTTGAGATGGAGATTTCTGGGAGATTTTCGCCGTTTGATATTATGTGTAGCTGGGAGGTCTCTTGTGGACCACTGTCTTTTACTTGGCTCTGCCACCTCAGAGGCATAACCTTGACACCTGGCTGGAGCACCAAGAGCCTGTCATCTGCATGGTTCAGAATAAAAGGGAGAAAAAAAAGCAAGCAAGAAAGAAGAAGATAAAATAAAGTTATTAAAATAAAAAAAATTTTTTTAAAAAAAAGAAAGAAAAAAGAGTGCAACCAAACCAAAAAACAAATCCACCAATGATAACAAGTGATAAAAGCTATACTTTAAAAAAATCAACAACAAGAAAAAAATGGACAGACAGAACCGTAAGACAAATGGTAAAAGCAAAGGTATACAGACAAAATCACACACAGAAGCATACACATACACACTCACAAAAAGAGAAAAAGGGGAATATATATATATATATATATATCTTTGCTCCCAAAGTCCACCTCATCAATCTGGGATGATTCATTGTCTATTCAGGTATTCCACAGATGCAGGGTACATCAAATGATTGTAGAAATTTAATCCACTGCTGTTGAGGCTGCTGGGAGACATTTCCCTTTCTCTTCTTTGTTTGCACAGCTCCCGGGCTTCAGCTTTGGATTTGATCTGGCCTCTGCGTGTAGTTTGCTGGACGGCGTCTGTTCTTCACTCAGACAGGACGGGATTAAAGGAGCCGCTGATTTGCGGGCTCTGGCTCACTCAGGCTGGGGGGAGGGAGGGGTATGGGGCGATCCTGCGGCAGCAGAGGCCGGCGTGACGCGGGTTCTCCCGGGGAAGTTGTCCCTGGATCACGGGACCCTGGCAGTGGCGGGCTGCACAGGCTCCCTGTAGGGGAGGTGTGGATAGTGACCTGTGCTTGCACAGAGGCTTCTTGGTGGCTGCAGCAGCAGCCTTAGCGTCTCATGCCTGTCTCTGGGGTCCGTGATAATATCCACGGCTCGTGCCCATCTCTGGAGCTCCTTTAAGCGGTGCTCTTAATCCCCTCTCCTTGCGCACCAGGAAACAAAGAGGCAAGACAACGTCTCTTGCTTCTTCGGCAGGTCCAGACTTTTTCCCAGACTACCTCCCGGCTAGCTGTGGCGCACTAGCCCCCTTCCGGCTGTGATCACGCAGCCAAACCCAGTCCTCTCCCTGGGATCCGACCTCCAAAGCCCGATGCTCAGCTCCCAGCCCCCACCCGTTCCACTGGGTGAACATACAAGCCTCTTGGGCTGGTGAGTGCTGGTTGGCACCGATCCTCTGTGCGTGAATCTCTCTGCTTTGCCCTCCACACCCCTGTTGCTGCTCTCTCCTCCGTGGTTCTGAAGCTTCCCCGCTCCACCACCTGCAGTCTCTGCCCACAAAGGGCCTTCCTAGTGTGTGGAAACTTTTCCTCCTTCACAGCTCCCTCTCACTGGTAAAGGTCCCATCCATATTATTTTGTCTCTGTTTTTTCTTTTTTCTTTTTCCCTATCCAGGTACGTGGGGAGTTTCTTGCCTTATGGGAAGTCTGACGTCCTCTGCCAGCATTCAGTAGGTGACCTGTAGGAGTTGTTCCACATGTAGATGTATTTCTGATGTATTTGTAGGGAGGAAGGTGATCTCCACATCTTACTCTTCCACCATCTTGAAGCGCCGCCCCATATTTAATTTTTGATAGTTTGATTAATATTTGTTTTGGCGTGTTTTTTCTTGGTTTTATCCTATATGGGACTCTCTGTGCTTCCTGGACTTGGGTGGCTGTTTCTTTTCCCATGTTATGGAAGTTTTCGACTATAATCTTCTCAAATATTTTCTCAGGGGCTTGCTCTTTCTCTTCTTCTTCTGGGACCCCTATAATTTGAATGTTGGTGCATTTAATGTTGTCCCAGAGGTCTCTGAGAGTGTTATCAATTCTTTTCATTCTTTATTCTTTATTCTTCTCCCTGGCAGTTATTTCCACCATTCTATCTTCCAGCTCACATATCCATTCTTCTGTCTCAGTTATTCTGCTATTGATTCCTTCTAGTATATTTTTCATTTCACTTATTGTGTTGTTCATCACATAATTCTTCTAGGTCCTTATTAAACCTTTCTAGTATTTTCTCCATTGTATATTGAAGATTTTGGATCATCCTTACTATCATTACTCTGAGTATTTTTTTCAGGTAGTTTGCTTATTTCCTCTTCGTTTATTTGTTCTTGTGGGTTTTTACATTGCTCCTTTGTCTGCAACATATTTCTCTATCTTCTCTTTTTTTCTAACTTACTGTGTTTGAGGTTTACTTTCTGCAGGCGGCAGGATTGTAGTTCCTCTTGATTCTGGTGTCTGCTCCCAGTGGGTGAGGTTGGTCCAGTGGCTTGTGTAGGCTTCCTGGTGGGAGGGACTGGTGCCTGTGTTTTGGTGGGTGGAGCTGTATCTTGTCCCTCTAATGGGAAGGGCCATATCAGGTGGTGTGTTTTGGGATGTCTATGGGCTTATTACAGCTTTGGGCAGCCTGTCTGCAGGTGGGTGGTCTTGTGCTCCTGTCTTGCTTGTTGTTTGGCATGGAGCATTCAGCACTGGGGCCTGCATGCACTTGGGTGGAGCTGGATCTTGGAGTGGACAAGGAGACCACTTGTAGAACTCTCACAGATAAAGATTCCCTGGGGCTGGGAATTCTCTGGCCTTCCAGGGTCCTGGACTCGGCACTCCCAGTCCAGAGACTCAGGCCCAAACCCCAGCCTGGTAACCAAGAGCCCACAATCCACACAGCTCAGCAAAAATGTGAAAAATAAAAATGAAAAAGCCAAAAAAAGGAAAAAATAGGCGGGATGCAAACAAACAGACATACAGAACCCAAGACAAATAGCAAAGACAAAAACAAGCAAACAGCAACAATTAGAAACAAACAAACAGGGACTTCCCTGGTGGCACAGTGGTTAAGAATCCGCTTGCCAAGGCAGGGGACATGGGTTCAAGCTCTGGTCCAGGAAGATTCCACATGCTGTGGAGCAACTAAGCCTGTGGGCCACAACTACTGAGCCTGTGCTCTACAGCCCATGAGCCACAGCTACTGAGCCAGAGTGCCACAACTACTGAAGCCCACATGCCTAGAGCCTGTGCTCCACAATGAGAAGCCACCACAATGAGAAGCACGTGCACCACAACAAAAAGTATCCCTCACTCGCTGCAACTAGAGAAAGCCTGTGCGCAGCAATGAAGACCCAATGTAGCAAAAAATAAATAAATAAATGTAAAAAAATAACAAATGAACAAACAAAACCCCAGACAAATGGTAAAAGCAAAACCAAATAAATAAAAACAAAACAAAACAAAGAAGCACACACATACAAAATAAGACACAAAGACGAAAGGAGAAGACAGACAGAAGAGAAGACACAGGGAGGAGGTGATGTGGCTCCCGATGCACAGGCTCAGCAGCCATGGCTCATGGGCCCAGCCACTCAGCGGCATGTGGGATCCTCCCAGAGAGGGACACGAACCCATGTCCCATACATTGGCAGGCGGACTCTCAACCACTGTGCCACCAGGGAAGCCCAGTTTGAGGAATTTTGCCAGGGACTGAAAGCTGAAAAACACCAGTCAGAAGAACATAGAAAGATCTAGAAGTACAGTGTTGAGAGGGCAGACAGCAGAAGCAAGAAGAACTACAATCCTGCAGCCTGTGGAACAAAAACCACATTCACAGAAATATAGACAAATGAAAAGGCAGAGGGTTATGTACCAGATAAAGGAACAAGATAAAACCCCAGAAAAACAACTAAATGAAGTGGAGATAGGCAACCTTCCAGAAAAAGAATTCAGAATAATGATAGTGAACATGATCCCAGACCTCGGAAAAAGAATGGAGGCAAAGATCGAGAAGATGCAAGAAATGTTTAACAAAGACCTAGAAGAATTAAAGAACAAACAAACAGAGATGAACAATAAAATAACTGAAATGTAAACTACACTAGAAGGAATCAATAGCAGAATAACTGAGGCAGAAGAACGGATAAGTGACCTAGACAAAAGAATGGTGGAATTCACTGTTATGGAACAGAATAAAGAAAAAAGAATGAAAAGAAATGAAGACAGCCTAAGAGACCCCTGGGACAACATTAAACGCAACAACATTCGCATTATACGGGTCCCAGAAGGAGAAGAGAGAAAGAAAGGACCAGAGGAAATATTTGAAGAGATTATAGTCGAAAACTTCCCTAACAAACATGGGAAAGGAGATAGCCACCCAAGTCCAAGAGGTGCAGCGAGTCCCATACAGGATAAACACAAGGAGGAACATGCTGAGACACATAGTAATTAAATTGGCAAAAATCAAAGACAAAGGAAAATTATTGAAAGCAGGAAGGGAAAAATGACAAATAACATACAAGGGAACTCCCATAAGGTTAACAGCTGATTTCTCAGCAGAAACTCTACAAGCCAGAAGGAAGTGGCATGATATACTTAAAATGATGAAAGGGAAGAACCTAATACCATGATTACTCTACCTGGCAAGGATCTCATTCAGATTCGATGGAGAAATCAATAGCTTTACAGACAAGTAAAAGCTAAGAGAATTCAGCACCATCAAACCAGCTCTACAACAAATGCCAAAGAAAATTCTCTAAGTGGGAAACACAAGAGAAGAAAAGGACCTACAAAAACAAACCCAAAACAATTAAGAAAATGGTCATAGGAACACACATATCGATAATTACCTTAAACGTGACTGGATTAAATGCTCCAACCAAAAGACACCGGCTTGCTGAATGGATACAAAAACGAGACCCATATATATGCTGTCTGCAAGGGAGCCACTTCAGACCTAGGGAAACATACAGACTGAAAATGAGGGAATGGAAAAAGATATTCCATGCAAATGGAAATCTAAAGAAAGCTGGAGTATCAATATTCGTATCAGATAAAATAGACTTTAAAATAAAGAATGTTACAAGAGACAAGGAAGGACACTACATAATGATCAAGGGATCAATCCAAGAAGAAGATATAACAATTATAAATACATATGCATGCAACATAGGAGCACCTCAGTACATAAGGCAACTCCTAACAGCTCTAAAAGAGGAAATCGAGAGTGACACAATAATAGTGGGTGACTTTAACACCTCACTTACACCAATGGACAGATCATCCAAAATGAAAATAAATAAGGAAACACAAGCTTTAAATGACACAATAGACCAGATAGATTTAATTGATATTTATAGGACATTCCATCCAAAAACAGCAGATTACACTTTCTTCTCAAGTGCACATGGAACATTCTCCAGGATAGAACACCTTGGTCACAAATCAAGCCTCAGTAAACTTAAGAAAATTGAAATCATACCAAGCATCTTTTCTGACCACAACACTATGAGATTAGAAATCAATTACAGGGAAAAAAACATAAAAAAACACAAACACATGGAGGCTAAACAATATGTTGCTAAATAACCAAGAGATCACTGAAGAAATCAAAGAGGAAATCAAAAAATACCTAGAGAGAAATGTCAATGAAAACACGATGACCCAAAACCTATGGGATGCAGCAAAAGCAGTTCTAAGAGGGAAGTTTACAGCTATACAAGCCTACCTCAAGAAACAAGGAAAATCGCAAATATACAATCTAACCTTACACGTAAAGGAACTAGAGAAAGAAGAACAAACAAAACCCAAAGTTAGCAGAAGGAAAGAAATCATACAGATCAGAGCAGAAATAAATGAAATCGAAAGAAAGAAAAAAATAACAAAGATCAATACAAGTAAAAGCTGGTTATTTGAGAAGATAAACAAAATTGATAAACCAGTAGCCAGTCATCAAGAAAAAGAGGGAGAGGATTCAAATCAATAAAATTAGAAATGAAAAAGGAGAAGTTACAACAGACACTGCAGAAATACGAAGCATCCTAAGAGGTTACTACAAGCACCTCTGTGCCAATAAAATGGACAACCTGGAAGAAATGGACAAATTCTTAGAAAGGTATAACCTTCCAAGACTGAACCAGGAAGAAATAGAAAATATGAACAGATCAATAACAAGTAAGGAAATTGAAACTGTGATTAAAAATCTTCCAACAAACAAAACTCCAGGACCAGATGGCTTCACAGGTGAATTCTATCAAACATTTAGAGAAGAGCTAACACCCACCCTTCTCAAACTCTCCAAAAAATTGCAAAGGAAGGAACACTCCCAAACACATTCTATGAGGCCACCAACACCCTGATAGCAAAACCAGGCAGAGATACTACAAAAAAAGAAAATTACAGACCAATATCACTGATGAATATAGATTTAAAAATCCTCAACAAAATATTACCAAACAGAATCGAACAATACATTAAAAGGATCATACAACATGATCAAGTGGGATTAATCCCAAGGTTGCAAGGATTCTCTTTTTTTTTTTAACATCTTTATTGGAGTATAATTGCTTTACAATGGTGTGTTAGTTTCTGCTTTTTAAGAAAGAGAATCAGTTATACATATACATATATTCTCATATCTCTTCCCTCTTGCATCTCCTTCCCTCCCACCCTCCCTATCCCATCCCTTTAGGTGGTCACAAAGCACCGAACTGATCTCCCTGTGCTATGCGGCTGCTTCCCACTAGCTGACTATTTTATGTTTGGTAGTGTATATATGTCCATGTCACTCTCTCACTTTGTCACAGCTTACCCATCCCCCTCCCCATATCCTCAAGTCCATTCTCTAGTAGGTCTGTATCTTTATTCCCGTCTTGCCCCTAGGTTCTTCATGACCTTTTTTTTTCTTAGATTCCATATATATGTGTTAGTATGTAGAGTCTGTTATACAAAGTGAAGTAAGTCAGAAAGAGAAAAAGAAATACTGTATGCTAACACATATATATGGATTCCTCAATATACGCAAATCAATCCATGTGATACACCATATTAAAAAATTGAAGAATAAAAACCATATGATCATCTCAATAGATGCAGAAAAAGCTTTTGACAAAATTCAACACCCATTTATGATAAAAACTCTCCACAACATGGGCATAGAGGGAACCTACCTCAACATAATAAAGGCCATATATGATAAACCCACAGCAAACATCATTCTCAATGGTGAAAAATGGAAACATTTCCACTAAGATCAGGAGCAAGAGAAGGATGTCCACTCTCACCACTATTATTCAACATAGTTTTGGAAGTCCTAGCCATGGCAATCAGAGAGGCAAAAAGAAATAAAAGGAATACAAATTGGAAAAGAAGAACTAAAACTGTCACTCTTTGCAGATGACATGATTCTATACATAGAGAATCCTAAAAATGCCACCAGAAAACTACTAGAGCTAATCAGTGCATTTGGTAAAGTGACAGGATACAAAATTAATGCACAGAAATCTCTTGCATACCTATACACTAATGATGAAAAATCTAAAAGAGAAATTATGGAAACACTCCCATTTACCATTGCAACAAAAAGAATAAAATACCTAGGGTTAAACCTACTTAGGGAGACAAAAGACCTGTATGCAGAAAACTATAAGACACTGATGAAAGAAATTCAACATGATACCAACAGATGGAGAGATATACCACATTCTTGGATTGGAAGAATCAATATTGTGAAAATGACTATACTATCCAAAGCAACCTACAGATTCAATGCAATCCCTATCATACTAATCGTATTTTTTACAGAACTAGAATAAAAAATCTTAAAATTTGTATGGAGCCACAAAAGACCCTGAATAGCCAAAGCAGTCTTGAGGGAAAAAACTGGAGCTGGAGGAATCAGACTCCCTGACTTCAGACTATACTACAAAGCTACAGTAATCAAGACAATATGGTACTGGCACAAAAACAGAAACATAGATCAATGGAACAAGATAGAAAGCCCAGAGATAAACCCACGCACCTATAGTCAACTAATGTATGACAAAGGAGGTAAGGATATACAATGGAGAAAAGACAGTCTCTTCAATAAGTGGTACTGGGAAAACTGGACAGCTACATGTAAAAGAATGAAATTAGAACACTCCCTAACACCAAACAGAAAAATAAACTCAAAATGGATTAGAGACCTAAATGTGAGACCAGATACTATAAAACTCTTAGAGGAAACCATAGGAAGAACACGCTTTGACATAAATCACAGAAAGATATTTTTTGATCCACCTCCTACAGTAATTGAAATAAAAACAAAAATAAAGAAATTGGACCTAATGAAACTTCAAAGCTTTTGCACAGCAAAGGAAACCATAAACAAAACGAAAAGACAACCCTCAGAATGGGAGAAAATATTTGCAAATGAATGAACAGACAAAGGGTTAATCTCCAAAATATATAAACAGCTCATGCCGCTCAATATTAAAGAAACATACAACCCATTCCAAAAATGGGCAGAACACCTAAAGAGACATTTCTCCAAAGAAGACATACAGATGGCCAAGAAGCACATGAAAAGCTGCTCAACATCACTAATTATTAGAGAAATGCAAATCAAAACTACAATGAGGTATCACCTCACACCAGTTAGAATGGGCATCATTAGAAAATCTACAAACAACAAATGCTGGAGAGGGTGTGGAGAAAAGGGAACCCTCTTGCACTGTTTGTGGGAATGTAAATTGACACAGCCACTATGGAGAACAGTACGGAGGTTCCTTAAAACACTAAAAATAGAATTACCATATGACCCAGCAATCCCACTGCTGGGCATATACCCAAAGAACATCATAATTCAAAAAGACACATGCACCTCAATGTTCATTGCAGCACTATTTACAAGAGCCAGGTCATGGAAGCAACCTAAATGCCCATCGACAGATGAATGGATAAAGAAGATGTAGTACATATATACAATGGAATATTACTCAGCCATAAAAAGGAACAAAATTGAGTCATTTGTTAAGACGTGGATGGATCTAGAGACTGTCATACAGAGTGAAGTAAGTCAGAAAGAGAAAAACAAATATCATATATTGACGCATGTATGTAGAACCTAGAAAAATGTTACAGATGAACCAGTTTGCAGGGCAGAAATTAAGACACAGATGTAGAAAACAAACGTATGGACACCAAGGGGGGAGTGCTGCGGGGGGGGGGGGGGGGAAGACTCACAGAGAAAAAAAACACAAGAGAACAACAAGACAAACAAAAGAATCCCAAAAGAGAATCAAACAATTAAAAACAAAACTAACAAAAATAAAAAACAAAACAAAAGTAGAATGTAAACTAAAGGTAAATGCAAAGAAAACAAATCAAACACAAAAAAAATAATAAAAAAGATTAAAAAGAGAAGAACAAATATAACAATGGGAAAAAAGATAAAAACAAAATAGAACAAAGTAATTTAAAAACCAAGCAAAAAACAGAGAATGACAAAAAAGTAATGTAGAAATAGAAATTTAACAAATAAAAATATGTATGAAAAATTTTAAAACTGAGTAAAAATAAAAACAATAATAAAAACAACAGCAAAACTTAAAAAAAGTAGTAATAATTCTATTTTCCTGGCGTGTCAGCTGTCAGTGTCCTTGCCCCCTCCATGAGTCACAGCCAACCTCTGCCTCCCCAGGAGGCCCTCCAAAACCTCTAGGTAGGTGTCTGGTCCCTCTGTGGGCACTGTGGGGGTAGCTCAGACTCTGACCTGGCCCAACTCCCACATGTACTAGTCCCCGAAGTCCACAGCTGCTAGAGCTAGAACAGTTTCAATTTTGGGAACACTTGTTGTCCATTCAGATATTCCATAGATGCAGGGTTTACCAAGCCAATTGTGGGGATTTAATCTGAAGTTTGTGCAGCTGCATGGAAAGATTTTTGTTCATCTTCCTTGGTCGCCCCACCCCAGGGCTCAGCTGTGGTTTTAGCCCCACCTCTTCATGTGGGTCACCCACAGGAGTCTGCTCCCATGCCTGCCCTGGAGCACTCAGGTCTGCCCTGGTGAGGACATGGCATGGAGGTGGCATGACTCCCTCAGTGGCAGGGTCCCAGTGATGATAGTGCATGCGAAAGCCAGCGGCCACAGGCCCGCGAGATCTGGCCCTAGTGTGAGCCTTTCATAGTGCCGCGTGGCTGGCACAAGAAGGTCAGCACTGGTAGGGGCTTTTCTTAACGCCTGGTGGGACAGGGTCTGGTGCGTGGGGAGAGAGAGGCTGCAATGGCTGCTCCACCCCCTACACATCACTCAACAGTGGCTCCTTGCTTCTATGGCAGTCTGGGTTTCTTCCACAGGCATTCCCAGTTGCGGATTTCCTCCCTCCCATCCCCTCAGGCTGTCTCCTTGCAGCCAAGGAGGATTTGCAGGTGGATTTGCTCTCCAATCCTCACATTCCAGCTCTCAGCCCCCGTGTGCACTGGCAGACACACATCCCAGTCTGGGGCATGCAGGGCTGTGGCAAGGACCATCTGTGTAGGTCTCACTCTGTCCTGTCTGCCACACACCGGTCGTTTTGCCCTCTTCTGACAGCCTCAGATGCTCCTCTTCTGTCCCAACTGATTTCCCCGTCAGTGAGGGAGCTTCCCTGGATGTGGGAACCTCTTCTCTGCCACAGCTCCTGAAGCTTCCTCTCCTCTTCTTTTCCCCTTCTTTCTTTCATCCTACTCAGTTATGCAGGAATCTTTCTTGTCCTCTCTGGTGTCCAAGGTCTTCTGCTAGTGTTCAGCCAGTGTTATGTGAGAATTGTTCCATCTGTAGATGTATTCTTGATGCATTTGTGGAGAAAGATGAACTCCACATCCTCCTACTCCTCCGCCATCTTGGTTTCCACTAGTCCACTGTTGATGACATCCCGCTGATAGGACCTAGAGGAGAGGAAAGAGCAAGTAACCTAGATACCTTGGAAAGATTTTTGAGGTTCTAGAGGCTTTGAGTTAAATACTTTGAAGTTACAGGAGCTTTCCACCTCTGTGAAATTGCTAGGGGGTCAGTGGCTTGAGACACATCAAGATAGTTCCTCCAATGTGGAGGACAAGTTGCTTCAATTTTCATCCCCTACCAGTAACGAGGCACAACACTTGGTCGCCATTTGGACATTGAAGATAAAATTTTCCACCTTTGGGTATCCTGCTCCAACTCATTTTGTAGGTGACAAGAAAAATAGCCAGTACTGAATAGGGCTCAGAGCAAATGAAGGCTCTCTGATTGTCACATGCTGCCTTTCAAGCAGCTCTGCCACTAGCCCTTATGACCCAGAAAATCCAATGGTGCTTGAAGTGTCTGTAATAGATCATGATGCCATATAGAGTCTGCAGTAATCACTGATAAGAGAATCAAATCATTGGACCCTAGGTTTGAAGTAAATCTATGTCTCCACGAGCAAGTAGCTATTATCTTTTTTGAGAAACTGCTCCTAGCTTGCTACTGGCCCTGGTAGAAACTGACCATGAGAAGCCAGATGATCATGTGACCTGAGCTGCCCTTCATGCACTGGGTGTTGACTAATCCACTAAGACATAAAGTCTAGTGTAGCCAGTAGAGCTCCATCATCAAAAGGAAATGGTATATGCAAATTGGCTTTTATTCCTCCCTATGCTGCCACGTGTTCTGCAACCCACATATAGGGGTTCATTGGGAGTTTCTTATGACCTGGTGACTGTGGAGAAGGACTCTGTAGTGTAGTTTAATGAAGAGTTCTACAGGATGTGCTGGAACCACGTGGAAATGGACTGCTGCGATATTACAGTCCCAATGAGATGTGGTGCTGAAGTACAGTCGGGAAAGGGAAATCTTCACAGTGAGAAGAACATTGATAAATACAACTTACTGTCTGCCCACTTTCCCAAGAAGAATAGAGGACTGAAGTCGAGCTTTACACTCATGTATGGCACTGTGGTTAATGATTGGGAAATGGAATAAGACTGGTGACAAGATTTGAGGAGGAGGCATATGGATGGAAATCTCTGAATGAGCCCAAAATTTGAAAATATTTGTGCCCCATGTGAATGCTCACCAAAGGGCCACTACTGTGAAGGAAGCTCTTTAATGGTTAGGTGAATTATAGAGGGCTCTCTGTGCAAGCCAGCTAGCCTCTTTCCTAGGGCTTGAATCAATACTGCATCGAACACTTTTGTACAGATCTCCTTTGACACATGTTCAAGAGATTCTCTAGGACTGTGTTTTGCAAATTTTTTTGACAGAGACCCCAGAAAGAAATACATTTTGTATTGTGCCTTAAGAAACAAACATGCATACACATACTTACACACATATAGGCACACTCATGTATATGTAAATGAATTTTCATAAAGCAATTCTTACCCATACTGCAATGCAATCTGATATTTTCTATTCTGTTTTCTTCTAATTCACTTGTTTTAATGGTAGTCACAACCCGCTAAATTAATTTTACAACACGTTCATTAAGTGTCGTAGTGAGCACTTTGAAAAAGCTTTGCTCTGTGATATACACCTAAAAGTGGAATTTGCTGGATCATAGATTATAGGTATCTTTGACTTTACTCAGTTATTCTAAATATCTATCTAAATTCTACTCTCTAAAATAATTGTGCATTTGCTCCATGTTCTCATGAACACTCAGTATTGTCTAAATCTCAAAGTTTTGCCTATCTCTTCAGTGTGAAATTGTCTGTAAAGGAGAGTAGAAAAGTAGTGTGTAGCAGGAGGCAGATGTAGAGTCAAGTGAGGGTTTTTCCCCCTCCTTCTTTTTAAGATGGGATCTACAAGAACATGCTTAAATGCTAATGTTAATGACCCAGAGGAGAGGGAGATATTACTGACTCTGAAAAGTGTGTGTTTGTGGGGCAGGGGGTGGAGTCATATGTTCAAAGTATTTGAGAATATGATGGGGGATGGGAACCAAAGTAAAAGTGAAGGAATAGGAAGACATTTTCTCCCTTGTAACAGGAGGAAGAAGCTGGGTTCAGAATTAATGTTGGTTTAAAGATTTGTTGGTGTGAGGATAAGGGTTTTGTTTCAAAGCAGATACAGTGCCTGTGCTCAAGGAGCTTCCAGTCCAGCAGGAAAACAGTAAGTAATTAGAAGTAATACGTGCTGAAAGGGAACATGGTGCTCTGGTAGCATTCAATGACGGATTTGACCTACTCTCGTAGGTCCATGGAAGGCTCACTAAGAAATGACATTTTAGCTGAGACCTGAATGATGAGGAAGAGTTACTGAGGCAAAGATTGGGAGAAAAGTATACTAGGCTGAGGGAATTACATACATTATATAACATATGATATTATAATGTTTTATATATTATACAATTATGTATTATATAATATATAGCACATATATATTGTAGAATGTTTAATTATATAATAAATATTATATAATAAATATAAATATATAAATATAAATATTATATATAATAAATAAATATATATATATTTCATTCCTGACATGAAATAGGGCTTAAAGTGGCTGAGAAAGTAAAAGAAAGCCAGTAATGTCAGTCTGGAGATTGAGGGGGACCAAACCTGAGATGAAGCCAGAGAGGTAGGCAAGGTTCACATCCCTTAAGGTTTTATAGTCCCTTTCAGGAGTTTGGACTTAACTCCAAGTTAAGTGGGAAGCCATTAGAGAATATTAAGGAGGGGGATGAACTTGATAAGATATGTTTCTTTAAAAACACCATGATTGGGCTTCCCTGGTGGTGCAGTGGTTGAGAGTCCACCTGCCAATGCAGGGGACACGGGTTCGTGCTCCGGTCCAGGAAGATCCCACATGCCATGGAGCGGCTGGGCCCATGAGCCGTGGCCGCTAAGCCTGCGCGTCTGGAGCCTGTGCTCCGCAATGGGAGAGGCCACACAGTGAGAGGCCCACGTACCGCAAAAAACAAACAAAAAACAAACAAAAAAACACACCATGATTGCTGGTTTTGGAGAATATATTGGAGGTGGGCCAGAGGAGATGTGGTGAGAACCATTTTCAGTAGTCCAGGCAATAGATGCTGCTGGGTTGGACTGGAGTGGTGGCAGCTGATAAGGAAAAATTGGAGAGATATTTAAGAGATACAATTGACAGCATTTGGTGATAGAATGTTGGTGTATGTGGCAGGGGTGGGGGGGCAGAGTGGGAAGATTTAAGGGAAACTCATGTTCTTTGACTTACACAACTGGGTGGATGCTGTAAAGTTATTAAAGTGGAAGTGACTGGAAGAGAGTCAAGTTCAGTGGAGAGGATCATGAATTCACTTATGTTCATTTTGAGGTGTGTCCAATAAATATGTCACAGTTAGTAATTCTTTTTGATGCTGATACCAATGCAGATGCCACCAGAATACCCAATTAGGGGTAGTTTAAACAAATGGGCCTTAAACTTTCATAAAACAAAAGGTCTAGATGAGGGTGGCTGTTGGAGCTGGTTCAGTGATTTAAAATGTCAATGCTGACATCTCCATAATTGTCTTGGCTTTTTTCCTCATGGCCACAAATGTTGCTCAAATGCATTCAAGTCCGAGGCAGGAAGAAGAGAAAAGCGGGAAAGGTTTTCTTCCTGTGAGGCCTTGTCATTTTGTTCAGAAAGGGAAACTTCTCTCTAGTAGAATTCCTTTTGTATCATATTAGCCTGCCTTGCATGCTCACCTTTAGGCTAATCAATAACTAAGACGGTTGTGAACTGTACCTCATTTAGATCAGTTCTCTTTTCCTCCATGAAATCAAGGGATCTCTGCATGGGAAAGGTGGGGCAGGAAATTGTTGTTTTGATAGGCCAAGGACAGCGATTGCCACAACATAGAAGGGGAGATGTCAAGGACTCTTTTGGTTATATAGATCTAGAAAACAAAAGAGAAATCCAGACTGGAATTATGGAATTATGCTGTCAGCTGCCAGGGAAAAACATGGTGGCATATGGTCAAATCACAGAATACCCCTCCTCCAATGCCTACTAAAATGAAGCCAGAAGAAAAATAGTAAAGTCCAGCAAAAAGCACACCAAGTCACAACAAAATAAGGAAGGAAGCTAACCTCATGCCATAAATTTGAGAAGTGGTAGAGCCCAGACACTCCAAATGACTATTCACCACCACCACTATTCCCACCATTCCTTAAGCTACAGTGACATGGACAATTAAACACATATCTTACAGTGTAGTCCAGAGAAGGGAGCAAAAAGTTTCCAGATCAGGTAAGTATAATTCATTCACTCCATATCAGAGAAAATAGCAGACTGCACACAGTTTTCCTTTGAACTATGAGCAAGATAAAAAGAAAGGCAATTATCCCTCAGAATGGGAGAAAATATTTGCAAATGAAGCAACTGACAAAGGATTAATCTCTAAAATTTACAAGTAGCTCATGCAGTTCAATATCAAAAAAACAAACAACCCAATCCAAAAATGGGCAGAAGACCTAAATAGACATTTTTCCAAAGAAGATATACAGATTGCCAACAAACACATGAAAGAATGCTCAATATCATCAATCATTAGAGAAATGCAAATCAAAACTACAATGAGATACCATCTCACACCAGTCAGAATGGCCATCATCAAAAATTCTACAAACAATAAATGCTGGAGAGGGTGTGGAGAAAAGGGAACACTCTTGCACTGTTGGTGGGAATGTAAATTGCTACAGCCACTATGGAGAACAGTATGGAGGTCCCCTAAAAAACTAAAAATAGAACTACCATACGACCCAGCAATCTCACTACTGGTCATATACCCTGAGAAAACCATAATTCAAAAAGAGTCATGTACTAAAATGTTCATTGCAGCTCTATTTACAATAGCCAGGACATGGAAGCAACCTAAGTGTCCATCAACAGATGAATGGTTAAAGAAGATGTGGCACATATATACAATGGAATATTCCTCAGCCATATAAAGAAACAAAATTGAGTTATTTGTAGTGAGGTGGATGGACCTAGAGTCTGTCATACAGAGTGAAGTAAGTCAGAAAGAGAAAAACAAATACTATACGCTAACACATATATATGGAATCTAAGAAAAAAAAATGGTCATGAAGAACCTAGGGGCAAGACGGGAATAAAGACACAGACCTACTAGAGAATGGACTTGAGGATATGGGGAGGGGGAAGGGTAAGCTGGGACAAAGTGAGAGAGTGGCATGGACATATATACACTACCAAATGTAAAATAGCTAGTGGGAAGCAGCCACATAACACAGGGAGACCAGCTCGGTGCTTTGTGACCACCTAGAGGGGTGGGATAGGGAGGGTGGGAGGGAGGGAGATGCAAGAGGGAAGAGATATGGTGATATATGTATATGTATAACTGATTCACTTTGTTATAAAGCAGAAACTAACACACCATTGTAAAGAAATTATACTCCAATAAAGATGTTAAAAAAAAAAGAAAGGCAACTATGCAAACGTAGTAAAGCAAAAAAGTAAACAGGAACATAATATGCAAAGACAGGTTTAAAACCTAGCTTGAAGGAAAACACAACCCAAGGGACTGAAGAAAATTGCCAACTAGTGCATTATCTTATAGAAGAACTTAATAAACAACATTTTCTCACACATTGGGAGATGTCTGAAATGATGTCCATCTAATGTTAATGACTGTTTTGGAGTGTGGCAATTTAAGTGATTTTTTGCTTTCTTCTTTTCTGTATTGCTTGAATTTCTCAAAATGAGCATTTAAAAAGTAATCAGCACACAGGTGGTACTTAGATCTGTAGGTACATGTGAGATCTCTTCAGACGATAGCATAACACACAGAAGAGCATTAGGAGGTATCTCTGAGGAATTTTTGAACTTAATGGTTGCACATAGTAAAATTTTCTAGTAAAATAGACTCAGTAGAATAACCAGAGGATAGGAGGAAAATGTAGGAATGTTATATCAAGGAAGATAAGGCCAGGAGTGATTAAAATGTGCAGTAGTGATAAGCTTTGAATGCTGATAAGAGGTCAATGAGATAAAAACTAAAAAATGGCCACTGAGTTTAGCACGTTACTGTGTTGGTCATTAGTGTATTAGAAGAGCACTGTTTATGAGTAATGGAGGCCCAACCTGCCTGATGTGGGTTGAGAAGTGCATGAATAGTGAGTAAATGAGAACAGTGCCATATAGACAGTTGTTTTTTTAATATACATAAGTGTATTTTAATACTCATGAGATGGAGCCATTAGAGATGGAAATGTAATACAGCCACACAAAGGGGATAATCACTAAAACAAGATGCTGAAAGTGCAGGAAGGGAACTAAGTGCAGAAAGGTGAGTGAGGTTTAGATAACAGGAGAGAAGGAGGAGAGGTTGGGGCAAATGGAGACAGGTTTATAGATTTAGTGGTGGAAGGTGAGTTTCATCTAGGTTGTAGTATGCTTCATTACTTCATCCTTTTTATGGTTGAATAATATTTCATTGTATCCATATACCACATTTTTTGATCCATTCTTCTGTTGATGGAAATTTGGCCATTTGACCTGCTATGAACATTCATGTACCACTATTTGTTTAAATACCTGTTTTCAATTTTCGGGAGTATATAACTAAAAGTGAAATTCATATGGTAATTCTGTTTAACTTTTTTAGGAACTGCTAAACTATTTTCTGCAGTGGCTGCACCATTTTACTGTCCCATTAGCAATATACAAGAGTTCCAATTTCTCCATACCCTTGCCAACAGTAGTTACTTTCTGTTTCTTAAAATTATTATTAGAGGACTTCCCTGATGGCACAGTGGTTAAGAATCTGCCTGCCAATACAGTGGACATGGGTTCGATCCCTGGTCCAGGAAGATCCCACATGCTGGGGAGAAACTAACCCTGTGTGCCACAACTACTGAGCCTGCGCCCTGGAGCCCATGAGCCACAACTACTGAGCCTACGTGCCACAACTACTGAAGCCCCGTGCTGTAGGGCCCGCATGCCGCAGCTACTGAGCCCATGTGCTGCAACTACTGAAGCCCCTGCACCTACAGCCCATGCTCTGAAACAAGAGAAGCCACTGTAGTGAGAAGCCCATGCACTGCAACAAAGAGTAGCCCCCACTCGCTGCAACTAAAGCCTGCACGTAGCAACGAAGACACAAAGCAGCCAAAAAAATTTAATTAACTAACTAACTAATTATTATTAGAGCCATCCTAGTGGGTGTGAAGTGACATCTCATTGTGGTTTGGATTTTATTACCCTAATGACTAATGATGTTGAACATCTTTATATGTGCTTATTGGCCGTTTGTATATCTTCTCTGGAGAAAAGTCAATTCAAGCCTATATTTTAATTGCATTGTCTTTTTGTGGTTAAACTGTAAAAAGTTCTTTACATATTCTGGATATTAGGTCCTTATCAGATACATGATTTGCAAAAAATTTCTCTCATTCCGTAGGTTCTCTTTTCATTTTCTGCCTAGTGTCCTTTGACGAATAAAAGTTTTTAATTTTGTTGAAGTCCAATTTATCTATTTTTTTCTTTTGATGCTTGTCCTTTAACATCCTACCTAAACATCCAATGTCAAATCCAAGGTCATAAAAATTTACTCCTATGTTTTCTTCTAACAGTCTTATATTTTTAGTTCTTACATTTAGTTCTTTGATTCATTTTAAATTAATTTTTGTATATGGTGTGAGATACGGGTCCAGCTTCATCTTTTTGCATGTGGATTTCAAGCTAGCCAAGCACAGTTTGTTGAAGACAGTATTCTTTTTCAGTTTAATGGTTGTGTAACCCTTGTTAAAAATCAATTAACCAGAGATTGGGGAAGATGGCGGAAGAGTAAGACGCGGAGATCAACTTCTTCCCGACAGATACATCAGAAATACATCTACACGTGGAACAACTCCTACAGAACACCCACTGAACGCTTGCAGAAGACCTCAGACCTCCCAAAAGGCAAGAAACTCCCCACGTACCTGGGTAGGGCAAAAGAAAAAAGAATAAACAGAGACAAAAGAATAGGGACGGGACCTGCACCAGTGGGAGGGAGCTGTGAAGGAGGAAAGGTTTCCATACACTAGAAAGCCCCTTCGTGGGCAGAGACTGCGGGTGGCGAAGGGGGGAAGCTTCGGAGCCACGGAGGAGAGCGCAGCAACAGGGGTGCAGAGGGCAAAGCAGAGAGAATCCCGCACAGAGGATCTGTGCCAACCAGCACTCACCGGCCCAAGAGGTTTGTCTGCTCACCCGCCGGGGCGGGCGGGGGCTGGGAGCTGAGACTCGGGCTTCCGTCGGATCGCATGAAGAGGACTGGTGGCGTGAACACAGCCTAATGGGGTTAGTGTGCCACAGCTAGCCGGGAGGGAGTCCAGGAAAAAGTCTTGAGCTGCCGAAGAGGCAAGAGACTTTTCCTTGCCTCTTTGTTTCCTGGTGCGCGAGGAGAGGGGATTAAGAGTGCTGCTTAAAGGGGTTCCAGAGACGGGCCCGAGCCGCGGCTAACATTGCGGACCCCTGAGACAGGCATGAGACGCTAAGGCCGCTGCTGCCGCCACCAAGAAGCCTGTGTGTGAGCACAGGTCACTATCCACACCTCCCCTCCCGGAAGCCTGTGCAGCCCGCCACTGCCAGGGTCCATGACCCAGGGACAACTTCCCTGGGAGAACGCACGTCACGCCGGCCTCTGCCCCTGCAGGTTCGCCCCGTACCCTTCCCTCCCCCCGGCCTGAGTGAGCCAGAGCCCGTGAATCAGCGGCTCCTTTAACCCCGTCTTGCCTGAGCGAAAAACAGACGCCCTCCGGCGAAATACATGCAGAGGCGGGTCCAAATCCAAAGCTGAACCCCGGGACCTGTGCAAACAAAGAAGAGAAAGGGAAATTTCTCCCAGCAGTCTCAGGAGCTGTGGACAAAATCTCCACAATCAAATTGATGTAATCTGCACCTGTGGAATACCTGAATAGATAATGAATCATCCCAAATTGAGGAGGTGGACTTTGAGAGCAAGATATATTATTTTTTCCTCTTTTCCTCTTTTTGTGAGTGTGTATGTGTATGCTTCTGTGTGAGATTTTGTCTGTATAGCCTTGCTTTCACCATTTGTCCAAGGGTTCTGTCCATCCGTTTTTTAAATTTATTTCTTTGTCTGTTTTTTACTTAAAATTTTTTTTCTTAATAAATATTTTTTATTTTAATAACTTTATTTTATCTTACTTTATTTTATGCTCTTTCTTTTTTTCTTTCGTTCTTTTTCTCTTTCTTTCTACTTTTTCTCCCTTTTATTCTGAGCCACATGGATGAAAGGCTCTTGGTGCTACAGCCAGGAGTCAGTGCTGTGCCTCTGATGTGAGAGAGCCAGCTTCAGGACACTGGTCCACAAGAGACCTCCCAGCTCCATGTAACACCAAATGGCGAAAATCACCCAGAGATCTCAATCTCAACACCAAGACCCAGCTTCACTCAACGACCAGCAAGCTACAGTGCTGGACACCTATGCCAAACAACTAGCAAGACAGGAACAGAACCCGACCCATTAGCAAAGAGGCTGCCTAAAATCATAATAAGTCCACAGACACCCCAAAACACACCACCAGACGTGGACCAGCCCTTCAGAAAGACAAGATCCAGCCTCATCCACCAGAACAAAGGCACTAGTCCCCTCCACCAGGAAGCCTACACAACCCACTGAACCAACCTTAGCCACTGGAGACAGACACCAAAAACAACAGGAACTAAGAACCTGCAGCCTGCAAAAAGGAGACCCCAAACACAGTAAGATAAGCAAAATGAGAAGACAGAAAAACACAGCAGATGAAGGAACAAGATAAAAACCCACCAGACCTAACAAATGAAGAGGAAATAGGCAGTCTACCTGAAAAAGAATTCAGAATAATGATAGTAAAGATGATCCAAAATCTTGGGAATAGAATAGAGAAAATGCAAGAAACATTTAACAAGGCCTAGAAGAACTAAAGAGCAAACAAGCAATGATGAACAACACAATATAAAATTAAAAATACTCTAGAAGGGATCAATAGCAGAATAACTGAGGCAGAAGAACTGATAAGTGACCAGGCATATAAAATAGTGGAAATAACTACTGCACAGCAGAATAAAGAAAAAAGAATGAAAAGAACTGAGGACAGTCTCAGAGACCTCTGGGACAACATTAAATGCACCAACATTCGAATTATAGGGGTTCCAGAAGAAGAAGAGAAAAAGAAAGGGACTGAGAAAATATTTGAAGAGATTATAGTTGAAAACTTCCCTAATATGGGAAAGGAAATAGTTAATCAAGTCCAGGAAGCACAGAGAGTCCCATACAGGATAAATCCAAGGAGAAATACGCCAAGACACATATTAATCAAACTATCAAAAATTAAATACAAAGAAAACATATTAAAAACAGCAAGGGAAAAACAACAAATAACACAAAAGGGAATGCCCATAAGGTTAACAGCTGATCTTTCAGCAGAAACTCTGCAATCCAAAAGGGAGTGGCAAGACATATTTAAAGTGATGAAGGATAAAAACCTACAACCAAGATTACCCAGCGAGGATCTCATTCAGATTTGATGAAGAAATTAAAACATTTACAGACAAGAAAAAGCTGAGAGTTCAGCACCACCAAACCAGCTTTACAACAAATGCTAAAGGAACTTCTCTAGGCAAGAAACACAACAGAAGGAAAAGACCTACAATAACAAAATGAAAACAATGAAGAAAATGGGAATAGGAACATACATATCAATAATTACCTTAAATGTAAATGGACTAAATGTTCCCACCAAAAGGCACAGACTGGCTGAATGAATCCAAAAAGAAGACCCATATATATGATGTCTAGAAGAGACCCACTTCAGACCTAGGGACACATAGAGACTGAAAGTGAGGGGATGGAAAACGATATTCCATGCAAATGGAAATGAAAAGAAAGCTGGAGTAGCAATTCTCATATCAGACAAAATAGACTTTAAAATAAAGACTATTACAAGAGACAAAGGACACTACGTAATGATCAAGGCATTGATCCAAGAAGAAGATATAACAATTGTAAATATTTATGCACCCAACATAGGAGCATCTCAATACATAAGGCAAATACTAACAGCCATCAAAGGGAAAATTGACAGTAACACATTCATAGTAGGGGACTTTAACACCCCACTTTCACCAATGGACAGATCACCCAAAATGAAAATAAATAAGGAAACACAAGCTTTAAATGATACATGAAACAAGACGGACTTAATTGATATTTATAGGATACTCCATCCACAAACAACAGAGTGTTCTCAAGTGCACATGGAACATTCTCCAGGATAGATCGTATCTTGGGTCACAAATCAAGCCTTGGTAAATTTAAGAAAATTGAAATTGTATCAAGTATCTCTTCCAACCACAATGCTATGAGACTAGATATCAATTACAGGAAAAGTTCTGTAAAAAATACAAACACATGGAGGCTAAACAATAAGCTAATTAATAATGAAGTGATCACTGAAGAAATCAAAGAGGAAATAAAAAAATACGTAGAAACAAATGACAAGGGAGACAGGATGAAGCAAAACCTATGGGATGCAGCAAAAGCAGTTCTAAGAGGGAAGTTTATAGCAATAAAATCCTACCTTAAGAAACAAGAAACGTCTCAAATAAACAACCTAACCTTGCACCTAAAGCAATTAGCAAAAGAAGAACAAAAAAACCCCAAAGTTAGCAGAAGGAAAGAAATCATAAAGATCAGATCAGAAATAAATGAAAAACAAATGAAGGAAATGATAGCAAAGATCAATAAAACTAAAAGCTGGTTCTTTGAGAAGATAAACAAAATAGATAAACCATTAGCCAGACTCATCAAGAAAAAAAGGGAGAAGACTCAAATCAATAGAATTAGAAATGAAAAAGGAGAGGTAACAACTGACACTGCAGAAATACAAAACATCATGAGAGATTACTACAAGCAACTCATGCCAATAAAATGGACAACCTGGAAGAAATGGACAAATTCTTAGAAATGCACAACCTGCCAAGACTGAATCAGGAGGAAATAGAAAGTATGAACAGACCAATCACAAGCACTGAAATTGAAACTGTTATTAAAAATCTTCCAACAAACAAATGCCCAGGACCAAATGGCTTCACAGGCAAATTCTATCAAACATTTAGAGAAGATCTAACACCTAACCTTCTGAAACTCTTTCAAAATATAGCAGAGGGAGGAGCACTCCCAAACTCATTCTACGAGGCCACCATCACCCTGACACCAAAGTGAGAAAAAGGTGTCACAAAGAAAGGAAACTACAGGCCAATATCACTGAGGAGCACAGATGCAAAATCCTCAACAAAATACTAGCAAATAGAATCCAACAGCACATTAAAAGGATCATACACCATGATCAAGTGGGGTTTATTCCAGGAATGCAAGGATTCTTCAGTATATGCAAATCAATCAATGTGATAAACCATATTAACAAATTGAAGGAGAAAAACTATATGATCTTATCAATAGATGCAGAGAAAGCTTTTGACAAAATTCAACACCCATTTATGATAAAAACCTTAAGGAACGTAGGAATACAGGAACTTTCCTCAACAGTATAAAGGCCATATATGACAAACCCACAGCCAACATCATCCTCAATGGTGAAAAACTGAAACCATTTCCACTAAGACCAGGAGCAAGACAAGTTTGCCCACTCTCAACACTCTTATTCATCATAGTTTTGGAAGTTTTAGCCACAGCAATTAGAGAAGAAAAGGAAATAAAAGGAATCCAAATCAGAAAAGAAGAAGTAAAGCTGTCACTGTTTGCAAATGTCATGACAATATATATAGAGAATCCTAAAGATGCTACCAGAAAGCTACTATAGCTAATCAATGAATGTGGTAAAGTAACAGGATACAGAATTATTGCACAGAAATTTCTGGCATTCCTATACACTAATGATGAAAAATCTGAAAGTGAAATTAAGAAAACACTCCCATTTACCATTGCAACAAAAAGAATAATATATCTAGGAATAAACCTACCTAAGGAGACAAAAGAACTGTATACAGAACATTATAAGACACTGATGAAAGAAATTAAGGTTGATACCAACAGATGGAGAGATATACCGTGTTCTTGGATTGGAAGAATCAACATTGTGAAAATGACTCTACTACCCAAAGCAATCTACAGATTCAATGCAATCCCTATCAAACTACCACTGGCATTTTTCACAGAACTAGAACAAAAAAGTTCCCAACTTGTATGGAAACACAAAAGATCCCGAATAGCCAAAGCAATCTTGAGAAAGAAAAACGGAGCTGGACGAATCAGGCTCCCTGACTTCAGACTATATTACAAAGCTACAGTAATCAAGACATTATGGTACTGGCACAAAAACAGAAAAATAGATCAGTGGAACAGGATAGAAAGCCCAGAGATAAACCCACGCACATATGGTCACCTTATCTTTGATAAAGGAGGCAGGAATGTACACTGGAGAAAGGACAGCCTCTTCAATAAGTGGTGCTGGGAAAACTGGACAGATACATGTAAAAGTATGAGGTTAGATCACTCCCTAACACCATACACAAAAATAAGCTCAAAATGGATTAAACACCTAAATGTAAGGCCAGATACTATGAAACTCTTAGAGGAAAGCATAGGCAGAACACTCTATGACATAAATCACAGCAAGATCCATTTTGACCCACCTCCTAGAGTAATGGAAATAAAAACAAAAATAAACAAATGGGACCTAATGAAACTTCAAAGCTTTTGCACAGCAAAGGAAACCATATACAAAATGAAAAGACAACCCTCAGAATGGGAGAAAATATTTGCACATGAAGCAACTGACAAAGGATTAATCTCCAAAATTTACAAGCAGCTCATGCAACTCAATAACAAAAAAAAAAAAACCCAATCCAAAAATGGGCAGGAGACCTAAAGAGACATTTCTCCAAAGAAGATATAGTGATTGCCAACAAACACATGAAAGAATGCTCAACATCATCAATCATTAGAGAAATGCAAATCAAAACTACAATGAGATATCATCTCACACCAGCCAAAATGGCCATCATCAAAAAATGTACAAACAATAAATGCTGGAGAGGATGTGGAGAAAAGGGAACACTCTTGCACTGCTGGTGGGAATGTGAATTGGTTCAGCCACTATTGAGAACAGTATGGAGGTTCCTTAAAAATCTACAAATAGAACTACCATATGACCCAGCAATCCCACTACTGGGCATATTCCGTGAGAAAATCATAATTCAAAAAGAGTCATGTACCAAAATGTTCATTGCAGCTCTATTTACAATCGCCAGGAGATGGAAGTAACCTAGGTGTCCATCATCGAATGAATGGATAAAGAAGATGGTGCACATATATACAATGGAATATTACTCAGCCATAAAAAGAAAAGAAATTGAGTTATTTATGGTGAGGTGAATGGACCTAGAGTCTGTCATACAGAGTGAAGTAAGTCAGAAAGAGAAAGACAAATACCATATGCTAACACATATATATGGAATCTAAGGAAAAAAATGTTATGAAGAAGCCAGTGTTTAGATGGGAATAAAGACACAGACATACTAGAGAATGGCCATGAGGATATGGGGAGGGGGAAGGGTAAGCTGTGACAAAGTGAGAGAGTGACATGGACATATATACACTACCAAACGTAAAATAGATAGCTAGTGGGAAGCAGCCACATAGCACAGGGAGATCAGCTCGGTTGTTTTTGACCACCTAGAGGGGTGGGATAGGGAGGGTGGGAGGGAGGAAGATGCATGAGGGAATTGATATGAGAACATACGTATATGTATAAGTGATTCACTTTGTTATAAAGCAGAAACTAACACATCATTGTAAAGCATTTATACTCCAATAATGATGTTAAAAATCAACTAACCATATATGCATGGGTTTATTTATGGATTCTCAGTTCTATTTCATTGGTCTACATATCCATATTTATGCCAGTGCCACACTATTTTGATTACTGTAGCTTTATGTTTTAAAATAGGCAAGTTCCAACTTTGCTCTTGTCACGATTGTTTTCGCTATTTGTGGTCCCCTGCAATTCCATATGAATTTAGGATTGGCTTTTTTTATTTCTGTAGAAAAGGTCATCGGGATACTTCAGATAGTTTTGGAAGTGGTAATGAAAGTGGGGCTAAAAACAGAAGGATTGCATGAAAGTCTGTTTAAGAAGCATTTAGATTTCCAGATCCCCTCCTCATTCTGTAAACTGGGTGATTTATCTCCTGTTTCCTGGCAAAAGACTCAAGGATTACTTTTAGAAGAGGGTAAAACAGGGTCTCTGGAATGGGGAACTGTAAGTATAATTGAGATTAGGAATCCTATGTTGCAACAGGGAGTTAAGAGAACATGTTCAAACAGATTATCATTCTCCTGAGTAAAGTCTCTAACGTGAAAGATAAAGTGGGATGAGAAGAAACTTGAAGGAAACTATGCAGTAAGAGGAAACCTCTTTTAAAAGCTATTAACCATTTCTCAGAAGATAATATATTCACAAAACAAGAACAGAACGCAATTTTTAAAACAACAGAAAATATGCTCTTGGAAATTAAAAATACATCAGCAGAAATGAAAAACTTGTTGGAAGGTTTGGATGATATGTTTGAAGAAATCTTCCAGGAAGTAAATGCAAATAATTAATTAATATGGGGTGGGGGGCAGGGAAGGAAAGGAGGGAGAGAGAGAGAGAAAAAGAGAGAGAGAGAGAGAGAGAGAGAGAGAAGATTAGGAAAGGAATGAGAAGAAACAAGAGGTCCAGACCAGAAGAGCTAATTTCCAAATAAAAGGGATTCCAGAAAGAACAGGGGAAAAGGAAAGAAATGATCAAAAAGTAAAGAAAAATCCCCAGAACAGAGGTTTATAAATTTCTAGCTAGAGCAAGGGCAAGAGTATGCCTGGCAATTTCAAGGAACAGCAAGGAGGTCAGTGTGGCTTGACTAGAGTGCATGAAGGGAGAGTGGAAGAAGAGGTCAGAGAGTTGACAGGGGCAACAAGTAAGGGATCTAAGGATTTGGACTTTTACTCTGAGTAAGATAAGGAATCACTGCAGGATTTTGAGCTGATGAATGATATGATTTGACTTACATTTTTAAACTTTTAATTTTCAAATTATAAAGACTATTGCAAAGATAGTTCAGAAGGTCTTGTGCTCACCCAGTTTCCTGTAATGGATGAATCTTACATAATTATAATACAACATTATATTGTACTCTGTGTGTGTAAACAGGAATTTGACATTTTTTGCATTGTCTTGTGTATCATTCTATGTCATTTTATCATGTGTAGATTCATGTAACCACCACAATCAAGATACAGAATTATTCCATTGCCATACAGATCTCCCTCATGCTTCCCCTTTGTAGTTGTACTTCCCACTTTCCCTGCCACCATCCCTAATCCTTACCAACAAGTAATAATCTTTTTTTCCATTTCTCTGATTTTGTCATTTCCAGAGCATTATAAAAATGAAATCATACAGTATATCACATTTTAAGATTGGACTTTTTCATTCAGCATAATGACCCTGGAACCCATCCAAGTTGTTGCATGCACCAATAGTTTACCGCTTTAGGTTGCTGAATAGTATTCAATGGCATGGATGTACCACAGTTTGTTTAACCATTTATCTATTGACATACAGTGTGTGACTGGCTTTTTCCACTCAACATAATGCCCTTAAGGCCCATACAAGTTGTGTATACCAAAAGTTCATTTCCAGTGTTTGGCTATTACAAATAAAGCTGTTATGAACATATGGGTACAGGTTTTTGTGCAGACATATTTTCATTTTGTTAGGGTAAATGCTTAGGAGTCAAAATTCCTGGGTCATATGATAAGTGTATGCTTAGTTTTTTAGGAAACTGAAAAGCTGTTTTCCAGGGTGGCTGTACCATTTTACATTCCACCAGCAAAGTATGACAGATCCAATTTCACCTCAGTTTTGCCAACATTTGGCACTATCATTATTTTTAATTTTAGCTGTTCTAGTGGGTGTGTAGAGATGTCCCAACATAGGCACAATTTGCATTTCCTTAATGGCTAATGACATTGGACATATTTTCTCATGTTTATTTGTCATCCATATATCCTCTTCAGTGAAATGTCTTTTTTTTTTTTACCAATTTTCTAATAATTAGGTTGTTTGTTTAATAGAGAGTTTTGATAGTTCTATATATATTCTAGATATGAGTCCCTTGTCAGATTTGTGGTTTGCAAATATTTTCTCCCAGTCTTTAGTTTGCTTTTTAATCCTCTTAACAGGGACTTAGAGCAAAATGTTAATGAAGTCCAATTTATCAAATTTTTTTCTTTTCTGTTTTTGGTGTCATGTCTAAAAACTCTTCACCAAGCCCTAGGTCCCAAAGATTTCTCACACATTATCTTATGAGGGTTTTATAATTTTATGTTTACATTTAAATTTATGACCCATTTTGTGTTAATTTCTACATAAGGTGTGAAGTCTAGGTCAAGGTTCACTTTTCCCCTATAGATATCTAATTGCTCCAGCACCTTTTTGTTGAAAAGACTATCTTTCCTCCATTAAATTTTTTGCACCTTTGTCCAAAAAAAATGAGTTGGCTGTATTTGTGTGTAGATAGGTTACCTATTTCTGTGTTCTCTATCTGTTCCATTGATCTCTGTGTCTATCTTTCCACTGAAACCACAGTCTTAATCACAGTGGCTATACAATGTGTTAAAGTCAAGTAGAGTGATTCTTCCCACTTTTTTTTCCTTTTCCATAATTGTTTTAGCTGTTTTATTAGTTTCCTAGGGCTGCCATAACAAATTATCTATCACAAACTTGGTGGCTTAAGACAATGGAAATTTATTCTCTTACAGTCCTGGAGACCAGATGTCTGAAATCAAGGTGTTGGTAGGGTTGCCCTCCCTCCAAAGGCTCTAGGGGAGAATCCTTTTCCTCTTCCAGTTTCTGGTGGCTCCAGGTGTTTTCTGCCTTGTGGCTGCATAACTCCAATCTCTGCGTCCATCTTCAAATGGCCTTATCCTCTGTGTCTGTGTCTTCTCTTCTGTCTCTTATAAGGATAGTTGTCATTGCATTCAGGGCTCATTCAGATAATCCATGATGCTCTCATCTCAAGATCCTTGACTTAATCACAATTGCAAGGATCCTTTTACTGAATAAAGTCACATTCACAGGCTTTGCGGGTTAGGAAGTGAGCATATATTTGTGGGAGGTGGGGACAACATTCAACCCACTGTAGTTATTCTAGTTCCTTTGCCTTTCCATACAAATAGAATAATCTTGTCTAACTACAAAAAAAAATCTTGCTGGGAATTTTGACAGAAATTGTATTAAACTTATATATCAATTGGGGAGAACCGATATTTTTACTATGTAGGGTCTTCTAATCAACGAGCACAAACTGCCTCTGTTTAGTTAGATCTTCTTTGATTTCTTTCATCAGCATTTTGTATTTTTAGCATACAAGTCCTATACATGTTCTGTTAGATTTACATGTAAGTATTGCATTTTTAAGTGATTGTACATTTTAAATTTACATAATCTTAATTTAAGCTTCCAGGTATTGATTGTTAGTATACAGAAATACAGTTGATTTTTTTGTATGTTGATCTTGTATCCTGTAGCCTTGCTGAAGTCACCTATCAGTTCCAGGAGCTGTGGTCAGACTGGGTCATTTCTATTTTTCTATCTTCAACTTCTCTGATTATTTTCTCATTTGTCTTCTCTGCTGTTGAACCCATCCACTGAGTTTTTTGTTTGTTTTGGTTTGGGTTTTTTGGCACTGCATGGCTTGTGGGATCTCAGTTCCCTGACCAGCGATTGAACCCAGGCCACAGCAGTGAAAGCCCGGAATCCTAACCACTAGGCCACCAGGGAACTCCCTCTATTGAGTTTTTAATTTTAGTTATTTAAGATTTTAGTTCTAAAATTTTCATTTTGTTCTTCTTTATATCTTCTATTGCTTTGCTGAGAATTTTCTTTTTCATTTATTTCAAGTGGGTTTACAATTGCTTGTTAAGCATTTTTATAATGGTTCTTTTACACTTGTCAGAGGATCTTATCATCTATTTCATCTTGCTGTTAGCATCTGTTGATTGTCTTTTCTTATTCAATTTGAGATCTTTTCCTGGTTCTTAGTACAAGTGCTTTTTTTTATTGAAACCTGGACACTTGGGTATTGTTATGAGACTCTGGACCTTAGTTAAATCTTTTGTTGGAGCTGGCCTCTTCTGAGAAGACCCTGATAAGGGAAATTAGGGTGCCACAACATTACTGCTAGGTGGGATTGGAAATCCATGTTCTCCACTTGGCTTTCTCTGACACCACCATGTTGAAGGTTGCAGTTTCTCATCACAGCCCACAAAGAGTCTAGGCTCTTCACTCAGTCTTTGTTAGTGAGGGTAGGGGTGGAGCCACAGTTTTTCTGCGCTTGGCTGGAGTAAAATGGTCATCGTCTAAAGGTTTTCTCTGTTTCTATGTTACCCCTTTATGGATCCTTTAGCTAGAGAAAGCAGGCTTTTCTTGGATCTTTTTCTGTCTGCATCTGTTGGTGTTTGTGGATTGCCAGCTTCTCCAGTATCCAGTCTGGATGTATGAGGCAAAACAAAACAAAACACAAACAAACCAAGGAACTTATCACTGTGCTGTTTCTCAGGTGCCAATGCCCTTAGCTGATTTGCCTTCTCTCTGCCTTTCAAAGTCTTGTGTTTGTTTATATGTAATACCCAAGTTGTATTTAGTGGATGGAACAGAGAAAAGTATGTCTTCTCCATCTTCCCTCAAGTGGAAGTCTCTGACTTATATTTTTAAAAAGATCTCCCTTGATACCATGTTGAAATTAGATTATAGAGAAGCAATGGAGGAAACAGCGAGATGGGTTAGGAGGTTATTGTAATTTTCCAGGTGAGAAATGATGATGGTTCTGGCCAAGGTGGTAGCAGTGGAGATGGTAAAAAGTGGTCAGATTTTGGAAATACTTTGAAGGAAAGCCAATGGGATTTGCCTACAGCTTGGATATGGGGTGTGAAAGAGGTGAATCAAGGACTCCCTAAGGTTTTTGGCTTAAGAAACTGAAAGGATGAAGTTGCCATCTACTAATATGAGGGAGACCAGGAGAGAAACAGTTTTGAGGAGGGAAGATCAGGCGTTACATTTTGGATATATTTCCAAGTGAAAATGTTGAGTTGGCAGTTGTATATTACCTTTCCCCTCTTTCCCACCTATTTATTCCTTCTGCAACTCCAATTACTCCTTTGTAAGACCTTCTCATTCTGTCCTCCATATATCCTAGCCTCTTTTTTCTCTCTTTAACTCTATGTTGCTATCTGCTGAGTAATTTCCGAAGATCTGTGTTCCAATTAAATGATCTCTTCAACAGTATCTAATCTGTTTAACTCATTCACTGAGTTTTAATTTTCAATTACTGCATTTTTCATTTCTAGAAGTCAGCTTTAGTTCTTTTTTCAAATCTGCCTCTTTTTAAAAATAGTGCTTTGTTCTTTTATGTTTTTTATTTCTTCTTTTATGTTCTTAATCAAATTTAACATAATTAACTCTTAGATTCTTCAATTATCTGAAGTTCATAAAGGTTTAATCCTACTGTTTGTTGTTTGATGACTATTGCTTATTGTGGATTATTTTGTTCACATTCAACTGGGTTTTATCTATGAAATTCCTGTTCAGCCTGGCTTGCAAGCATGTTCATACTGAGGTTTGGTGTTTGCTTTTGTCAGATCCCCCAGAGAGATCAGGTTTTCTGTTAATTTTACAAGTTGTAGGTTCTCAGCCCATGTAAGTAGTATGGGCTTGAACCACAAACACATGTGAAGCTCAGTTACACAGTTAAGAAAAAGTTGTCCCCCATCCAAAGCCCAAGTCAAGACAGACAAGCTGCCTCATTGTGTCCTTATGCCAGTAGGAAGGCTATTTTCTCATCCTTTTCCTTGAGGGTATAGCTCTTTAAGGGACTCTTCATCTCAAGAGCTCATCTCTTATCTCTTTTGTGTTAAGACACAATCTCCTGGGTGCTACTCATTATATTTCTTGAACTGGGTAATGATTACAGGGATGTGTTCACTTTATGACAATTCCTTAATCTGTACATTTTGAATTTGTGCCCTTCTATTTATGTATATTATACTTATTATACTTCAATTTAAAATTATATAAAAATCTAAAAATATTAAAAAACCCTCAACATGTCAGTTCTCTCCAAATTGGTCTATAGATTCAATGCAATTTCTTTCAAAATACCAGCAAGGTATGTGTAGGCACAGAAAAGCTTATTCTAAAATTTATATGAAAAGGCACAGGCCCTAGAATAGCTCAACCATTTTGAAAAAGAAGAATGGAGTGGGAGGAATAACTCTATTTGATATTAAGGGTTACTATATAGCTACAATCAAAACAGTGTGGTATTGGTGGAAGTATAGAAGCCTAAGATTAATGGGACAGACTAGACATGACAGAAATAGACCCACACAAGTACGGCTACCTGATTTTTGACAAAGGGACAAAAGCAATTCAACAGAGACACTTTTTTCAACAAGTGATGTTGGTACAATTGAACACCTTATGGGCAGAAAAAGAACCTTGACCGAAACCTCTTACAGTATACAAAAAGTATCTCAAAATGGATCATAGATCTAAATGTAAAACACAAAACTTTTAGAAGGTTAACATAGGAGAAAAATTTCATGACCTAGGGTTAGTCAAATAACTCTTAAACATGATGATCCATAAAATAAATAAAATTGGAATTTATCAAAATTAAACACTTGCTCAGCAAAAGATACTGATAAGAGAATAAAAAGACAAGCTACAGACTGGGAGAAAATATTTGCAAATCACATATCCAACAAAGAATTTGTATCCTACATATATAAAAAGCTCTCAAAGCTCAATAGCAAGAAAACAAACAACTCAATAAAAAAAATCAAAAGACTTCAACAGGCACTTCACCAAAGAGAATGTATAAGATGACAAATGAGCACAAGTGGAAGCACTGTGTTGTGTGCAGCCATCTGTTTTTTTTTAATTAATCCCAAACTCCCAGTTCTTCCCTCCCCTACCTCACTCCCCCTTGGCAACCACAAGTTCTCTATGTCTGTGAGTCTGTGTGTGTGGGTGGGGGGGTATTTTTAAATACATTTATTTATTTATTTTTGGCTGCATTGGGTCTTCATCACTGTGCATGGGCTTTCTCTAGTTGCAGAGCATGGGCTTTAGGCATGCGGGCTTCAGTAGTTGTGGCACGCAGGCTCAGTAGTTGTGGCTCGAGGGCTCTAGAGCAATGGAATGGCTCAATAGTCGTGGCGCACGGGCTCAGTTTCTCCACAGCATGTGGGATCTTCCCGGACCAGGGCTTGAACCGGTGTCTCCTGCATTGGCAGGCAGATTCTTAACCACTGTGCCACCAGGGAAGCCCTGTGAGTCTGTTTCTGTTTTGTAGATAGGTTCATTTGTGCCATATTTTAGATTCTACATATAAGTGATATCATATGGTATTTGTCTTTCTCTTTCTCACTTACTTAGTATGATAATCTCTAGGTCCATCCATGTTGCTGCAAATGGCATTATTTCATTCTTTTTTGTATATATGTACCACATCTTCTTTATCCATTCATCTGTCAATGGACATTTAGGTTGTTTCCATGTCTTGGCTACTGTGAATAGTGCTGCTATGAACATAGGGGTGTATGTATCTTTTTGAATTATAGTTTTGTCTGGGTATATGCCCAGGAGTGGGATTGCTGGGTCATATGGTAACCCTCTTTTTAGCTTTTTAAGGAACATCCATACTGCTCTCCATAGTGGCTGCACCAACTTACATTCCCAACAACAGTGTAGGAGGGTTTCCTTTTCTCCACACCTTCTCCAGCATTTGTGATTTTTAGACATTTTAATGATGGCCATTCTGACCGGTGTGAGGTGGTATCTCATTGCAGTCTTGATTTCTCTATTTCTCTAATAGTTAGTAATGTTGAGCATATTTTCATGTGCATACTGGCCATCTGTATGTCTTCTTTGGAGAAATGTCTATTAAGTTCTTCTGCCCATTTCTCAATTGGGTTGTTTTTTGTTGTTGTTGTTTTTAATTTTATTTTTGGCTATGTTGGGTCTTTGTTGCTGCATGTGGGCTTTCTCTAGTTGCAGCAAGTAGGGGCTACTCTTCATTGTGGTGCACAGGCTTCTTATTGCGGTGGCTCCTCTTGTTGCAGAGCACAGGCTCTAGGTGTGTGGGCTTCAGTAGTTGTGGCACGTGGGCTCAGTAGCTGTGGCTCATGGGCTGTAGAGTGCAGGCTCAGTAGTTGTGGCACATGGGCTTAGTTGCCCCACATCATGTGGGATCTTCCTGGACCAGGGCTCGAACCCATGTCCCTGCCTTGGCAGGCGGATTCTTAACCACTGTGCCACCAGGGAAGTCCCTAGTTGTTTGGTTTTGTTGTTGCTCTTGAGTTGTATGAGCTGTTTGTATATTTTGGAGATTAAGCCCTTATCTGTCATATCATTTGCAAATATTTTCTCCCATTCCGTAGGTTGTCTTTTCGTTTTGTTTTGATGTTTTCTTTTGCTGTTGTGTGAAGCCATCTTTTAACCATGAAGAAATATCCTGAAGACAAAGCTAACACATACGAAAGCTCTGATTAAACTGTGCCTAAAATCCACATACTTTTAGGCTTTTCAATTACATAAGCCAATGTCCCATGCTTGACTTGCATTTTCTGTTACTTGCAACTTAAAATATCTTTGTGTCTACCACACATATAATCAAAGTCAACATCATTCAAGATTTAAGTCCTTTCACCTCCAGGTACATTTTCATGGCTCCTAAATGCTCTTCCTCCCTTTTTCCTTTGAGCTCCTCCAGTCCCTCCCAAGAGTCTGAGCCACTCGCTTTATCTCTCCTCCTTCCCCCCACCCACACACACCCCAAACCCTCGTAGAACTTCTGTGTTGTTTTATCTCACTTTCCACTCTTTCCTCTGTTATAGCACTGACCCTGGTACAATGCAACATTCAACATCTGTCACATGGAATTATGACCGTGTTTCTCTCTGTCTCCCCCACAAGATTGTTAGTTCCTGAGGGCCCGGCAGTCCCTTGACTCAATTCCTCTCTGCCTCACCATTTCATGAATTG
Organism: Tursiops truncatus; assembly: GCF_011762595.2. NCBI lineage: Eukaryota > Metazoa > Chordata > Mammalia > Artiodactyla > Delphinidae > Tursiops > Tursiops truncatus. The sequence continues at coordinate 82,968,011 of NC_047055.1, read as the reverse complement.
ACCCATAAAGATGAGGCTCAGGAGGGGTAGAGGAGGGAGGTTGAAAGGCATCCATCCATCCAAGCTTGTTTACTAATGCTTGTGTATACCCCATGGCTACCTGCCTTCATGACTTTGCTGAAAAGGGAAGCCACCCAGACCCTCCTCCTGGATCATCTATTTTCAAATCCTACCCTTTCAAACTCAAGGCCTACTGTGGCAGGAAGAAGGGCTGTGATTGGGAAGAGACATCTGGGAACTTTCTGGATGGATGGTAATGTTCTGTGTCTTGATAGGGGTGTGGGTTACATAGGTATATACATTTATGAAAACATGAAATTATACTCTTAAAGTATGTGAAAGTTGTATTCATTGTGTGAATATTTTAGCTAAAAAAGAATCACAAACATATATTGAACTCTAGTTTATGGCATGCATGCAGAAGTGTTTAAGAGAATGGGTTACAGGTATCAAATTTTGAAATGCATAAAAAATAAGATGGGTTGATAGATGAATAGATAGATATATTTGACAAAGCAAGTGTAGTAAAACACTGATGTAGAATCTAGATGGTAAATATATGGGTATTCACTGTATAATTACTTTGATTTTCTGAATTCTTGAAAATGTTCATAGTAAAATATCAGGGAAATAAAAAAGGGAGGTGTGGGTTAACATCTCTAGTATCTTCATAGTCACTGCCCTGGTTTAGACCTCACTGCATCTTAATTGGAATCTTGCAACCACCCTCACACTGGCCTCCACACTAACCCGCTTTTGTCTCTCCCCACCCCAAGGATCGCCAGAAAGAACGTTCTGAAACATAAATCAGACCTTCATGATTGCGTTCCTGCCAACCTCTTCAGCTTCATCTCCCAACATTTGCCATCTCACCCCAGTACACCAACTCAACTCAAAGTCTTGTAGCTCCACCCACAAACCAGGCTGCTTTGATTTTCTACTTTTGCTTATGCTGTTCCTTTTGCTTGTAATGCTCTATTCCAACTCATCCTTCTGCCTTCCCTTGCCTGGTGAATTGCCCTTCAATAGTCAACTCAGGTGTTGTTTCTTCCTAGAAGACTTTCCTGCTCCTCACACTGGGTTTGGTCTCCTTCCTTCATGCTCCCATAGCACCCTATACTTATTTGTAACAGTATTTATCCTAGTATTGCTGTACTTGGGTTTCCATGTCTGTGTACTAAACCACATGTTCCTTAGGATTAAGTCCTCCAAAGGCATGCACAGGGCCTGACACAAAATAAGCTTTGATAAACCATTGTAGAACTGAACTAATGATATTGAACTGGCATGGATGATACTCTGGCACCTTCCAGCAACTTTGTGTCATAGATTTAGTTGTATTTCCTCTACAGAGTGTAAGGCTCACCACACCTATTGACTCAGCTATCTTTCTATGTCCTTCAAACATGTTCCTCATGAAGCCAACTTGATTTCCCACCCCAGGTTGAAATATTCTGATTCCTTTAAAGGCTTACTTTCTCTGTAATCTTTATAAGATTATAGGCCTTGTTGGGCAAATTTTAACAGGTGAAAATTAAACTAGATTTACCAATGACCTGAGTGCTCGTCATAGAATTAAGTTCTTTAATGACACTGATATAATTCCTCCCAACAATACTATGAGGTAGGAATTGTATCTTCATGTTATAGATGATTAAACTGAGTCAAGGAAACATGAAGTAGCCAGCTCAAAATCCCATAGGTGGCAGAGTTGGAATCGAGTCATTGGTTTTCTCAGCTCCCAGGTACATCCTCCTTCCACCACAGCCCATTGTCTCCAGGTTGGGCCAGGTTTGAAAAGCCTTGAAACCCAGAAGGTGTAATAAGCAGTGGGAAGCCATGGATGTTTTTATGCAGGAAGAGATGATGAAGAGAGGACTTTGGGGAGATAACCCTGAAAGGCTCTGTATGATAGAATGGAATGGAATGTGATGGAGGCTTGCTGGACTCCTGACAAGGAAAATATAAAATGGGTATTGTATCTCTCTTATCACATTCATTGGTGAGTGCTGGCATTATGTTGTGGTCCTATAGGAAAGGAGAGCTTTCTTGAGAGTTAAAAAGCTGAAAATGGGGATAGAGGGGTGCAACTTCTATCACTTGGGTTGTATAAGTGGCTGACTCCATGGTTATGCCTCCTGAAAATGGCCTGGAATATCCACCCTTTATGAGATGTAGAAGTCAAGAAAAGGTCAGAATCGACTGCAGAGTTGGGTGAAGACTTCCTTAGGGAAGTGGCATTTGATGGGGCATTAGAAGATAAGATGGTGCCCTCCCCATCCCTCTTTCAGTAACTTCCTCACTCATCTCCCTATCTTCATCTCTCTCCCTCCTAATCCACTCCTATGACTGGCAAGGGGATCTTTTTAAAAAGCAAGTTGGATCATGCCATTTTCTGCTTAAACCCCTTTAATGATTCTCTGTCATTCATGGGATACAGCTATGTCTTTTGACAAACATCAAATTACATATCCTCCATTATCTGAGGTTTTAAAATAAATATTGTGCCTAAAAACTAATCAATTTGGATCATATGCCTTCTCAAACTATACATTCCTTCTTGGAGACTCTGCATATGTTCCCCCAGATGAAAGTTACAGCTGCAGTTATACTAAATTGCCTGTCCTCTATATGCACATGGATTTTTCTTTTTGCCTCCACTTCTGTTTTTATTCATGCTATTGCCTTTGTTTGGAATACTCTTCCCACTGTTCTCTGCCTGACTGGCTAATTAATTTTCATCCTTCAGCTCAACCACCACCCCTGACAGGAAGCCTTGTCTGAACTCCCAGCTTCCCTGGGACAGATTCCCTGACCAGCATCCTGTGCTTGTCTCTATCATCACATTGTACCATATGGTGCTCTTCTCCTCCACTCAGCTTACTGGAGACAAGTGCCATTTCAGTCAACTGGGTGTGAACGGGTTCCTGATGGAAAGGGAGGAGCCTGTGTACTTGAGGCAGGGAACACAATACAGGCAAGCAGAAGTGTGTGTGATGTGTACTCAGGACAGGTCAGGGCTAGAGGATTCAGTATGGGAATTAACAGCATCCAGAAAGTTTAGGAGTGACCATGCATTAGAGGGCTCCATAGGTGAGATCATTCCATCTGATATCAAGACAAGCAATCTCCCCCAAATTACTTGGTTAATCATTGAGAAGGCAGGCTCTTAGTGACAAGTCCTATGCACTTTCCCACTCCATATTGAAAAGAGAGAAGACTGAAGTTGGGTGTTCTTGTTCTCCTTCCATTTGTTAGACAGAAGCCTCTCATCTGCTGGTACCTCCTGCATAAATGAGTAAGGTGACCAAGACTCTAGCTTCTCCTCTAACCTGAGGCTGGTGACAATGCTTTGGCCCCTTACTGGAAAGGGTGGGGTGGGAGTTGGTGACAGAGAGAACCCAGCCCACCATTCCTGCAAGGACTCTAAAATCCCTCCTCTCTTCCCTGTTGCCTCTCTACCAGGAGACACAGTTCCCCCATGCCCCAGACAAGAAACTTCTCTATCCAAATCCTGCCCAATACCAAGATTCACATTGGGAGAGCTGGAGGAGGTCATTTAGCCGGTAGGTGCCAAACCCAGCCAGCCTCACCCCAAAGCCTACAGAAGCAAAATCTCCAGGATGAAGAAATCCTGATTGGGTTCAAACTTCTTTTACAGTGACCCTCAGACAGTAAGCAGCCTGCTGTCGGTCACAGAGTCCAGGTGGTGGTAAATTTGGAACTGAGGCTTCTGACATCACCCCAAGGGCTCTCCTCAGGACACAACTCTCAATGCTACGTCTTGCACACAAGTGCTCAATAAACTTCTGTTGGGTCATTGAGCTGCTGAAATTTTTCTAACATGATGAGAGGAAAGAACATGAATTTTGGCATCAGGGAGATCCTGTTGTGGAAGGCCAGTGGCAAGCTTCAGTCTCCTTCACTGTAAAATAGGGCTAGTAACTATCTCCTGGGGTTGTCAGTGAGAATTAAATGACATATCCTAGGTAAAATCCCTAGCCCAACGCCTGGCACAGAAGAGGCACTTAAATGGTAGTGGTTATCAGTGAGAGGTGCTAGAACAGAGTAATAAGAACACAGACTGTGGAACCAGGTTGGCTCCACAACGTATGATGTGTGATGCCGGAAGTTTCCTTTGCCTGTTTCCTCATCAGTAGCATGAGGATACTGGTGATGATGAAATGAATCAATATACATAGAACACTAAGAGCAGTATCTGGCACAAGGAAATGAGCATGATATGCTAGCTCTAATAATTATATCCCTTGCACTGGCCCTAAACACAGTAATCAAGTTCAGCTTGGAGAAACATGTCAGAGAGAGAGAGAGAGAAGGGGAAGAAAAAATAAAACCCCACAACTTCACATTCACAGAAAGAGGATACAGGTATAGTCAGTAAAAACTGCCCATGGAAGCCATGGAAAGCCTTCCCAACAAACTTGTCAGGCCCCTTTGAATTGTTGCACCCCCTTCTTTTCTGCTCACTATACTTTTGACTTATTGGTGTGTGAACTGTGTCTCTTGTGAGGGCAGGGATCCTGTCCCCTCCCCACCTCAGGCATAAGGCTGTGCACTAGGGAAGAGGTGAGTTGATGAGAGAGACAGAATGTAAAGAGAAGGCAGTACTCCTGGACCCCAACACCCCACCACTCCCACCACCACCAAAAAAAAAAAGAATGCTGAGCAAAGCAATTGCCAAGATAAATCACTTTTATCTCTATAGGAAAGGGAGGATCTAAAAAAAATATATAAATTACATTAGTAACACAACATAAGAAAAAAACGGGGGAAAAAAAACCAACAGAGAAGTCTGTATGATGCTATTCTAACCTGTTTATAAAAAGGCCCTGCATCAGAAATTCACAATCCTACCCACTTCTAAAAATATATTTAGACATGTACAGAAGCGGTGGGCTTGTTTTTAAATTGCTTTTTTGTAAAAATATATTAAAGGTGAATAGAAATCCTCTCTCCCTGCCCCCTATCCAAGCCCCAGCTCTGTGCTGGGGATTGGAGACCAGAGGTAACTCTCTCATCATGTTCTAAACCTTGGTTACAACCACTCCCAACCCCTCCCCAACTCACTTCACTTAGAACCTGAAACATTAAAAAAAAAAAAAAGCACACTAGCCTCTTTGGAAAAGCGTAAATCTGAGGGTAAACTTGCTTTTCATTTAAAACACAAAACAACAAACAGCCAGCTCTGAGAGCCCAACTAAATTAAACAGAAACCCAGTCAAATGGAGGTTGGGTTTCAGCTCCACAAAACTTTTAACAAAGAAACAGAAGGGAAAGAGGCCTGGAACCAGGGGGGATATGCTAGCAATTTAGCTGCCTTTGAAGGATCAAGGGGAGGGGGGTGTTAATGGGCAGAAGGGCTGGGGTCCTGGTCTTGGTTACAGCAGTCAGGGCCTAGTCAGGCAGTTGCCTACACAGGGACACAGGCTGCCCTCCTTCCCTCCCCTCACTACCCTCTGTTGCTTTGAAATCCCCAAGAAAAGCAAAGCTGGGCAGAAACAGAGGGAAGGGGAGTGGGAACCTCACGTGCTAAGGGGGAGGTAGCCAGGCTTTTTTGCCTTTGGTGTGAATAGATGGAGGACTGCTTGGCCCCTGGGGCCCCCAAGATAGGAAAAGGAAATGGGGCTAAGGGACCCCTGATTCCAAGGAAGGAGAGTAGATGGGCTGTGGAGAAAAGAAAGACAAACTGGAGACACGAAGACAACCAGGGAAGCCTCACATATTCCCTGTGGCCTGCACAGTAGCTGTTAAGTTCCCCAGAAGCACTGAGAAAACTGAGGTGAAGTTAAAGTGGGGGGTAGAAGACAATGAAGCACTCCACTTGGGCAGTGCCGAAATGGAGAGAGGGAGACATTCTCCATCCAGTCCAGGTCACCAGGGAGGCAAGACAGGTGGGAGGTGGAGGGAGCTGGGGGAGGGTGAGGGAGGGGGTGGGCACTGTCTGGACAATAGAAACATTCACAAAGGGAAGAGGGGGTGGGAGGTTCAGATGATCTGCTCCTTTACAGGTGGGCATCTCCGCTCCTAGGCTCGGGCTCCCCCCACATCAGCACTCTGCTTGAGCGTCCACCTGACATCTGGGAGTGTAAAGGTCCAGGAGTGAAGATGTGAGTTCTGAAGTCTTCTTCAGACCAAGACCTCAAGGTGGGGAGAGAAGCAGGGAGGCTCCTGATGGAGAACCTGGGGTGAGCTGTCCTGCCACATCCTCTCCAGAAGGTCCAGGCTGTGCTCTGTGGTACGGGTGAAGGGATCAGGCCGTAGAGCAAGGGCTATCTGCTTCAGTGGCAGATGCTTTCAAGGCGTTTGGGAGATGGTTTTTGCATCCTGGGGCCCAGCCAAAGCTATGTGGATAATGTTCTGCAGGACCTCAAACTCTAGGCAAATCCCTGGAGCTCACCCTGGGAGAGGTGGCTTCGTCTGTAGCCACCCAAAAGTAGTTTCCTCCAATGGGCTACAAAGTCTCGGTCAAAGTCTTGGGTGTTGGTCCTCTCCCCACCTTGAGAAGTGACAGGAATCTCTCTTCCTCCCGAGGATGAATGAAGTCAGCCCATGGCCTTTCTAGGCCACTCTGGAAATGGCCCACGGTGGCGCAGCAAGAAGACTCTGGGCCCTCCTCTTTATTTCCATGAAGCATTTGGCAAGAGGGGGCAGAGGCCAGAGCCTTCTCCCAGGAACGAGTCTTGAGTGGGACACATCCATTGGGCTAAGAGGAGGCAGGAGAATGGGCAGAGGTGGGCAAGCTTCTGGAGACAGGGATGGAGCCACAGAAAGTGTTGAGCACTGGGCCTCCCACTTCATGACCAGGGAAATACCGAGGGGCCCAGGCTCTCCTCATGCCTCTCCTCGTCCTGCTTTCCAGCTTTAAGTGGGGATGACAGTAAAGGGCAGACAAAGCTGGTGAAAGGGAAATGGATTGGGGCAGCAGAAAAGAGGGCTCTAGTCAGCTGGAAACCTCTCCCATTTACTGGCTACTCAGAGATATGCAAAAGGCAGGCAGGATGCTCCAGTGGAAGTGGGGAAGGGAGTTGAGGGAGTAGGTGAAGGGGCCCATGGGAGAGTCCGTGCCTTTGGTCAGTTCCAAGAAAGCAGGACAATGCGCCTCAGCACCTTGTCCGGGGCAGGCAGGATCCAGGAGTGCCCCGAGAATTGACAACGGAGAAGGCAGTGGGGGTGAAGGGGTGAGGGGTAGGACACAAAGGGGATCACAGAAGCAGTTTGCCATTTCTGTGGATTTTCAGGATACGGCCGAGTCTCTGCTTTGCTGTAGCCAGGCCCTTTTTGGGACGCTTTCCTGTGGGGGAAGGGAGAGGTAAGCAAAGGGTATGGCAAGGGTGCCAGCAGCAGCTCCAGCACCAACTGTCCTTGGGCCACCCCCCTCCTCTGTTCCTCTGCCCACAGTCTCCCCATCCTTATGCCTGGCTCCAGGACCATCTTGGGCCAAGAGGCCCTCCTTAACTACTCCAATCCAACACCACATGCTTTGGCTCTTCCTCCTATGACCTCCTGCAGTGGCTACAGACTCCCTGGTTACTCTGTCTGGTTACTTTTCCCCACTGATTTCTTTGGTCCCAATCATTTTCCTTCCTAACTTCTGCAAGATGATTGTGCCTCTCCATCTTCTTATCCTGCCCACCAGGATTGAACAAGTGCCTGGTTAGTGATTATAGCTCAGTGTCCCTGAAGTTGCCACTCCCAGGGCCTTGTTTCATTAGAAACCCCATCCTCATCATCCCAATGCCGCACCAATCTCATCACCCTTGAGCTGCGTACTCTAGGGACTGGGCTTTCAGAGCCAAAGTGAGGAAAAGGAGGGCTTGAGCCCTCCCCGCTTCCTCTTTCCCCACATCAAATCACCTCATCACCACATCACCACATCAATCACGTGTCCCATGTGACCTCCTCCATATTTGATCAATTTATCCCCTCCTTCATTCCCTCTGCCAGAGCCCTAGCCTCTCTTCACTGCAGCCTGGACTTGTGTATGTGCCTCCTTCCTAGACTTCCCACCTTCAACCCACCCTCCACTCTGGCCTACCGGAAGGATCTTCCCAAACCCACATCTGGGTTTGTCTCTGCTTAACACTAGTCAATGTCTCTTCATGGCCTATGAGGTCAAGTCCAAGTATCTTAGGTTGCCCATCACTGTCCCTCCCAGGTGTTCTCATTTACCAGAATGCTTAAGGGTTTGAAGCCAGTGACTCTAAGATCCTTCTCAGTTCTACAACCATATGGCAGTCATACCTGGTCCTGTTTGATTGCTCTGGGAGCCAACTGAAGGGCGCCGCTGGGTCAAGAAGACACCAGGGGCCATGGGTGTGGTGCTGCGGTTTGCCTGGGCCATGCCAAAGGCGTTGGGACGAGCAGTATACTCATGGTCAGCAAGACTTCCTGAGAGGGCCTCTTGTTTAGGCTCAGGGGGAGGCAGGGGTGAGGAGGAGGTGAGAAGTTGGGGTGTAGTGGCCAGAGTTGGGCCTGGTACTGCCACGCTGAGATTAGGCTCTTGAGGGCGAGGCTGTTCTACCTCCTTCAACAAAGTCTTCTTCTTGATATATTTCTTCTTTTGGGCCTTCTGTAGCTCCTGAAACACAAGCCAAATGGGAGGGGAGAATTTAGGAGTGAAGAAAAGAGAAGAAAATTTCCCAGAAAGGAATCTAGACGGTGGTCAGTGTGGTTCTACAACCTGCCCCTACTCCAAGCTTAGCCTGGATATATGTACACACAACACACAGGCCTTCCAATACCTCAGGTCCTTTGGTATCAACCATTCTTAAGTCAACACTGCTACTAACCAGTACAGTGGCAACAGAAGGGTAAATGAGTTCAGAGACTTGGGTTTTGGTCCTAGAATTGCCACTTATGAGGTGAACCATGGACATGACTAATAATAATAGCTAAATTTACACCAGCAGCTGACGCACTTTATATGTTTGACCTCATTTACTCCTTAGAACAGCCCTGAGAAGGAAAATCCCTCAGTTTACAGATGAGAAAACTGAGGTACAGGGATATTAAGAAACATGAGCCCAAAGCCTCACAGCTGAACAGTTGTTGGGTTCAGGATTCAACTAGGTCTATGTGAACACCCACCCTGCACAATTCTCAAAATGGGACATCTGCGAGTGAAAGAGTAGCAGCTTTGGAATGAGATAAACTTGGGTTCAAATCTAGGCTTGTGCTCCCTAAGTTGGATGACCTTGGTCAAGTTACTAATCTTTCTGAAATTCAATTGCCTCATCTGTAAAATGGGCAAAACAATAGCTGGTTTTCAGGGCTGCTGGAAAGATTAAATAATGACATAAAACACATAGCACATAGTAGGTACTCAACAAATGAGAAACTATTATTCTATCTTCATCTCTTACAATGGTTTCTATTCTTCTTGCTGGTCTTTTCTTTTAATAGAGGACAGTCTTCCAGGTCACTGGATCTTAAAATCTCAGTTTTGGATGGGAGGGATGAATAAGGAGTTGTGTCACTTCTCACAATATCTTGGATTTCATCCATCCATTGCTCTATGAATATACTATCCACTGTGTAGTGGGTACCTTTATAGTGGGCACCTGGACCCCTGAGAACCTGGAAAGGTGGTGCTGAGAGCATGTGAACGACTTCACCTTCTGAAATGCTACACAGCCACAGAGACCAACTCAGTGATTACATTTCTTTGCCTTCTCTTGGCAACACAGGCCTACTCCTGCCTTCGGAAGATCTGACAGGCTGTGGCTACCTTAGGAATTTTTGTGGGACGAGAATAATAATATTAGTAATATATGCCAGGCACTGTTCTATAATTTAACTCATTTAATACTCCTATGAAGCATGAGAAAAAAAGAATTATAATTCCATTTTTATGAGAAGAAACTGGCACAGAGAGGTTAAGTCACTTTCCTAAGGTTATAGGAACAGTAAGTGGCCAAGCTGCGATTCAGACCCAAGCCATCTGTCTTCAGAGTCTCTTTTATCAGCCAAAATACTTGTTACTCCATCCATACCAAGAACTGCATTTCTGCCCCCATTTCTCTCATCTGAATCCAGAAATTATCTCTTCATACCTAGATCACATAGTTTAAAATTTTCTACTTTTGTTGCCAATCTCCCTTTCATATACATCATCCAGATCCCCCCCCACAGAAGACTAGACTATCTTATGACAGGGCCACTTTCACCTTATCTCAAAAGGCCATCAGCAAGTCCCCACCCAAGTTCAGACTCCCTGGCCTGACATTTATGGTCATCCATCGTCTGGCCACTTATACCTAGCCAACCTGTAGTGATAATGATGAAAGCTAATGTGTCTACAGTACTTACCGTGTGGCAAGTGCTGTTCTCAGAGCTTTTACATATATTACCTCATCTAATCCTCAGACAGAGTCTATGAGGAAACTGAGGCACAGAGAAATTAAGTAACTTGCTCAAGTGGGAGGGAGAAGATTTGAACTCAGGCAGGCTGGCTCCAGAATTCATTTTTTAACCTCTATTTATCTTACTCCATTCCCCAACAAGAAGCCTCCAATCCAAAAAGATCTGTTCATTCTTTTATTCATTCATTCATTCACTCAACCAACAATGACTAAACACATGCTTAACATAGTAGGGATACCAAGTCAAATTAGATATGTCTTCACCCTTGAGGCCCTTACAGTTTAATAAGGAACAAAGAAAAGTACACTTATGATTGTAAGTACCATGAGAATGCTATGGAAGCACAGAAGGCCACTGAAATAAACTGGTGGTGGATGGTGTGAAGGGGTGTTAGGTAAAGGCATCTGAGAGGGCATGATTCCCAATGGGCAGAGGGAACGGTTTGTGCAAAGGCACAGAGGCATGAGACAGTCTGATACATTGAATGAACAATGAGTACCGTAATGCAATAGTATGAGTGGTGTAAAGGGCATGCATGAAGGGTTGACACAAGGTCAGGGAGGAGAGGTAACCAGAGGGCAAATCAAGAGGGCCTTGTGTGCTTACGAAGGAATCCCCTTCTCCTGGAATGCCACCCTTTCCCCTCCAAAAGCTTAGCCTGCAAAACCCTTCCCAATTTCAAATCTCTTCTTTGAGGTCATCTCTGATCAACTCCACAGAAGTGAGCTCCACAGAAGGCACTAAGAGTAGTTTTCAAACCTTTAATTAATTTGTTCATTTAAAGCAGTCAAACTTCCTTTTTTTACAAATTACATCTTACATGGCACTAGGATATACATAATAGAGAAAAGTTCTGGACAAAGAATGGCCGCCTGTACTGGTTGGTCTCTGCTGGCTTCCATCAATAGCCTCCAAAACATTTCTAAACTCTGGAACTCCACAGAACATCATATGAAAAACATCATTCTATTAAATTTTATTTAAATAGGATGTAATTACTGAATTATATAAACATTTAACTATTTCACTTTATTTTAATAGCAAGTAACATGAAATCTGAAGTTAGAGGATATGAGTTTGAATCTTGTCTCCTCCATTTACTGGCTGTATTATCCTGGACTAGTCACTTAAAGAGAGCCTCATTTTCTTCACCTGTAAAATGATGAAAATATTACCTATTGAAAAGGGTTATTGAGCAGATTACATGAGACACATGGAAGCACCTAACATAAAGCAGATGCTCAATAAATGCTCTAAGCTATAGGATGTGGCATGAGGATCTAAGGGGATACTGATAAGGAGAGAACCACAAGATTCACTTCCAACTGCTCTCAGGGTTGCCAAGCACATTTAAGAACTTTGAAAACTATAACATGCTAGGAAGTTAACTTGATTCTAGGACAAAAATTAGTGGGTGAAGTTTTCTTGGGAAGCATGGGGTGAAGATCAGGCAAAGTATTTGGTACAGAGGACAAGAAAAGCCTCTCTCCGAAAAAACCAAATTCCGATACAGATGAGAGACTGAGAAACTGAGTGTACTCAACTGAGTCACCTCCTTGGAGCTTCATCTGAAGACAAGAGCTCTCACCCAAGGACAGACTTGGTCCTTCCCATCTGAGAGGTTTTCACACACCCAGAAAGGCAAGTGATATTTTCAAGGGCTTTTCTCTGGCCCCCTATTTTCTTTCATCCTAAATCATTTCAACGGTGTGCTCTGTGGAAGTAGCTTGTCACTGAGTTGGTATATGTAGGATATAGGAGGGAGCTGGGATACTGCCATGGATAAAGATCACAAGTTACCCACTTCCCAATGAGACAATGGTAAGATCCTGTCAGCCTGGAGGTCTGAGTTTTGAGGCTCCAAATCAAACTGGAATCAGTGGCAGGGCCATTGCCTGAGTGTCAGCACTTACCTGCTGGGCCAACTTTGCAGCTGCTGCAGCCAAGCCTGTCTCAATGGAAGCTACCCGAGTCCCCTCACGCACAGGACGGTCCTGCTTTGGTAGAGTTGGGGTCACACGGGCTGCAGAAGGAACAGAATGAAGACATTTATCTGAATGACAATCATATTCCCTACCTCTGAGCCCCCCAAAGGTGGTCTCATTGGTTTTCCTGCTTCGAGCTTTTTACAAAGCCAGATTTTGCTTCCCATTGGGTAAAAAGCTAATTCACAAATGCCCAAGGTACACAAAGCACACACTGATTAAAAGATAAAAGTTAATTTCCCTGAATTGGCATGTAAAGTTGTCCATGTTCTACTCCCTACCTACCTCCCCAACCTTATTTCCATTCCCATATCCTCAGCTTCTCCAGACAGAATGGCTTCCTTATTACACCTCCAGAACATGTACAGCTCATCCTCTCTCCCTGTGCCTTCATCCTCATCATCTACACTGCCTGGAGTACCCTCTTCCCTTTTTTCCACCTCTTTAAAACCTGTCCATTATTCAAAAGTAAGCTGAAATCAATCTTCTGTGCAAAACGGCTAGGACCTCTTTGGCTCACACTGAACCCTCCCCTCCCCTGAACTTAGGTACAAGTCACTTAATACATAGCACATACTATCCTGTCTCATTCCCTAATGCTGATGTGTGTTAATCTATCTAATAACCAGGCTATGAGTTCCTAAAGAAGATCACCTTCTTGTATAACCTTTTTATATAATGCCTTAACAATCTTGAATCAAAAAAGTTACTCATCCCACATTTTACATAGGAAGTGTATTTCAGGATAACCAAACAGCCCCAGATGATGAGGGAAAGCTGTTCTTTACAGACGAATGCCAGCTAATAAATGTAAAAGGAATGACAAAATTAGAAAATCACACGTTTGTAAGCCCTAATGAAATAACTGATTCTAGGGAATTGGATATTCACACAGTACCAAAGTATTATCTCACAGATGACTTGCTAGTCTTGAGAAAAAAAAAAACTAACCTTACAATGATGAGATCAGGGGATCACCCCTTATTGTCACTAACAGAAAGATGGCCAACTTCATGCACCTCCTAATGCAATTCAATAGGAAATCTACAGCATTACCTGGGAAGTAGTTTTGCCAAGACCTAACATCAAGTAAGCAGTTCATATTACTTCCAGTTTTTAGGAAACAGAAATAAAAAAAAAAAAGTTAAATGACACCGAGGGCAAACAGTCATCCTATAAGATAACTGGCCTGGTTTCTTTAAAAACACAATGTCACAAAGAAGCAAACAAACAAATCTAGAAGGTGGGATGTGCTAAAGGACAATTATACTAGTTTTTATAACAAATCAACAGCATCAAACAAAAAAGGATTTCTCTAGATTAAGAGATATTCAAAAAACGTGATAGCCAAATGCCATATGGACCCTGTTCAGATCCTGATTTAAACAAATCCACTATGAAAATGCCTTTTCTTGTTAGACAATTAAGGAAATTTGATTATGGACTTAGTATTAGATAACATCAAGGAATTATCAATTTATTATTAATTTTGTTATGTATGATGACAGGACAGTGGTTATGTGAGAAAATGTATACTTTAGAGATGCATACTGAAGTACATGGTGGGGTGGGGAGGGAATGACACTATCTGGGATTTGCTTTAGACAGTTTTTAAAAAAAGAAGAAAGTTATAGATGAATCAAATATGGCAAAATCTTTACAACTGTTGATTCTCATTGGTGAGTGTATGGGATTTTACTCTTTTTAATTAATGAAAAAAGTCAATGTTACAGGAAAAAAAGAGGTGGTGGTGGTATCTGACCTAGATTTAAAGATTCCTTGGTTGGTTAGCTATTGTTATTGCTATAAAGGAGACTTTCTGTATAAGCAGTATGCAGATTTTAGAACAGGCAATTCAGGAGGTTGAAGTCCTTTCTTTAAAGGTGATATTGATATTTTACTTGTTTAAAAAGTGATCTGAAGCAAATCTAGCAAAAATGTTAACGCACAATTTTCAGTCATGGATTCTTGGGTATATTTTATATCGTTCTCCATAGTTTTGTGTGTGTGGTGGCTTTAAAACATGGCCCCAAATTCTTTGACATTTTTCCTATTAATAGGTGGGGTCTATGTTCCCTCCTGTTGAACCTAAGCAGGATCATTTGTAGCCTATAGAATGTGACAGAAGTGACACTGCATGACTTCTGAGGCTAGGTCAGAAAAGGCAACTTTAGTTTCTGCACTGCTTCCTGGAACACTCACACTTAGAGCCCTGAGCAACCACATAAGAAGTCTGATTGCCTTGAGGCCATCAGGCAGTGAGGAAGCTAGTCACATGGAGAGGTCACATGTTGGCACTCTGCTTGGTACTTCTAGTCTTTGAGTCCACCCAGCCCAGGCCCCAGACATGTGAGTTAATGAGACTTCAGATGATTCAAACTCTTGGCCATCCAGCCTTCAAATTATCCCAGCTGAGGCCCCAGACATCATGGAGTAGAGACAAGTTGTCCCCATTGTGTCCTTTCTAAATTCCTGACCTGTATAATACATAAGCATGTTGTTTTAATCTGAAAAAAATTAACCTCCTTGATTAGATCTGGATTTAGGGGGGAAAAAAAACTATGTAAGACATTTTGTAGGGACAGTTGAGAAAATCTGATCATAGAATGGTTTATTAGAAGATCTCAGGGAATTATTAACTGTTAAGTATAACAAAGTTAGTGTGGTTATGTAGGAGGACATTCTTATTCTTAGGAGATACTGAAGTATTACTTTGCAGTAGCTTTGTAAAGTACTTTGAAGTAGCTCAGTTACTTTGTAGTAGCTTTGTAAAGTACTTTGAAGTAGCTCAGTAAAAACTATAGACAGACAGATACAGATAATGAAGCAAATACAGAAAAATATTACAACTGTAGGATCTAAGTATTGAGAATATGGGTGTTTGTGTACTCTCCTACATTTATGGATGTTTGAAAATTCTCATAATAAAAAATTTTAAATAGTGAATGAGATTAAGAGATTATAATAACCAAATGAAATGTGTAGTCCTTGAATAGATCCTGGTTTAAATAAGCAAATTATAAAAGCTATTTTTGGTACAACTGGAGGAAATTTGAATAAGGATTTGGTATTAAATGATATTAGGAAGTAAATGTTACTTTACTTAGGTGTCAAATGATGGAACTATGGTTATGAAAGAAAAAGTCATTTTCATAGAGATGCATACTGAACTAATATTTAGTATGTCATGATGGATGAAATCCACAAAAAAGGCAAAGTTAAGGACTTCTAAAACGTCACTTCTGAATTAAAACAATGAAAAAACTGGCAAAAACTGTCATAATAAAATTTTTCAGAACTCTGGAAATTAACCAAAGGTTTACAGCTACCTGGAGAGCATTTATTTAAGAAAAAGCGCTGAATCTCAGTAAAAGCAGTGAGCTTTGTGGCATTTTAACTTGCCCTAGACCCATCCACTTCTCCCCAGCTCAGTGATAGCCTTGAAAAAAAACAGGCCACATTGCCAGTGATGTAGGGAACAGAAAGGAGCTGGAGCTTTCTTCCAAAGCCTAGTGCTCCCTGGGGAGCATTTATCAAAAATATTTAAAGGCAAGCGCTTAATGTCACAGATGCTTAAGGTGATGGATAACAGTTGTGGCAAACAAAAGACCAACCCAAAAGCTGAAAAGGAAAAGTTGAGGAATGAGATATCCACTGGGGATTAGAAAAGCTCTCACGTATTTCTGGGAATCTAAAAGACCATATGCATGCATAGGGGCTGTGTGCATGATCAGGAAAGACTTGAGAAATACCAGGCACTCACCTCTGGCTGACTTTGAGGCGCTGCAAAGCAGGAAGTGAAGGCTAAGGCACAGTTGTAAATTGCCTGCCTGAGTGCTGAAGGTATGTCCCAACATGCACATAGAGCCCCTTGTCAAGCACTGGGAGATTTACTGGTTCTAGGCATTTAAGGAAATCTCTGTCCAATCATTAGCTGACCACTAAGCTAACTGAGTAGAAACTTCTACTTTAGTGACTTTTCTGAACAAATTCTGTAAATAAACAAATAACAACAAGCAGCAACAAAACAAACCCTGGGGAGTGAAGTATCTGATTTCCAGAGTCGCCACATTATTTTAAATGTTCAGTTTTCAAAAAACATTAGAAGATATGCAAAGAAACAGGAAAGGGTAGCCACACACAGGAAAAAAGTAATGGATAAAAACTCTCCCTGACTACCTGAACGAAGTTGGACCTACTAGACAAGGACTTTATACCACCTATTTCAAACATGTTCAAAGAGCTAGACATGTCTAAAGAGCTAAATGAGAGTATGAGAATGACGTTTCACCAAATAAAGAATACCAATAAACAGACAGAAACCATAAAAAGGAATCAAATAGATATTTTCGAGTTGAAAAGTAATGGAAATGAAAATTTCACTAGAGGGTTTCAACAGCAGATTTGAGTAGGCAGAAGGAAGACTTAGTGACCTTCAAGAAAGGTCAATTGAGATTATCCAGTCTAACGAACAGAAAGAAAAAAGAATGAGGAAAATGAGCAGAGCCAAAGGGACCTGTGGGATGGATCAAATTTGCCAACATATGCATATGGGAGGCCCAAAAGGAGAGAGAAAAAGGGGTGGAAAGACTATTTAAAGAAATAATGCCTGAAACTTTTCCAAATTTGATAAAAAACTAATCTACATATCCAATAAGTTCAACAAACTATATGTCAGATAAACTCAGAGACTACATATCATAACCAAAACCAAAGACAAAGAGAGGACCTTGAAGTCAGCAAAACAGAAGTGACTCATAACATAAAAGACTGACAGTTTACTGATCATCAGAAACCATGGAGGAAAAAAAGCAGTAGGATGACATATTCAAAGTGCTTAAAGAAAATCACTGTCAACCAAGAATGCTACAACCAGCAGAACTATCCTTCAAAAAAGGAGAAATCAGGATATACCTAAATAAACAAAAACAGGACTTCCCTGGTGGTCCACTGGTTAAGACTCCATGCTTCCACGGCAGGGGTGTCGGTTGGATCCCTGGTCGGGGAAGCTCTGCATGCCGCTCAGTGCAGCCAAAAATTTGTTTAAAATAATAATAACTAATCATTCTAAAAAAAAAAGAATAAAAAAAAACCCCAGAGAAGTGAGACAGCAGAAGCAAGAAGAACTACAATCCTGCAGCCTGTGGGAAAAAACCACATTCACAGAAAGATACACAAGATGAAAAGGCAGAGGGCTATGTGGCAGATGAAGGAACAAGATAAAACCCAAGAAAAACAAGCAAATGAAATGGAGATAGGCAACCTTCCAGAAAAAGAATTCAGAATAATGATAGGGAAGATGATCCAGGACCTCGGGAAAAGAATGGAGGCAAAGATCAAGAAGACGCAAGAAATGTTTAACAGGGCTTCCCTGGTGGCACAGTGGGTGAGAGTCTGCCTGCCGATGCGGGGGCACGGGTTCGTGCCCCGGTCCGGATGGACCCCAAGTGCCACGGAGTGGCTGGGCCCGTGAGCCATGTCCGCTGAGCTTGCGCGTCCGGAGCCTGTGCTCCACAAAGGGAGAGGCTACAACACTGAGAGGCCCGTGTAGCGCAACAAAAAAAAAAAGAGAGAAATGTTTAACAAAGACCTAGAAGAATTAAAGAAAAAACAGAGATGAACAACACAATAACTGAAATGAAAACTACGCTAGAAGGAATCAATAGCAGAATAAGTGAGGCAGAAGAATGGATAAATGACCTGGAAGACAGAACAGTGGAATTCACTGCTGTGGAACAGAATAAAGAAAAAAGAATGAAAAGAAATGAAGATAGCCTAAGAGACCTCTGGGACAACATTAAATGCAACAACATTTGCATTATAGGGGTACCAGAAGGAGAAGAGAGAGAGAAAGGACCAGAGAAAATATTTGAAGAGATTATAGTCGAAAACTTCCCTAACATGGGAAAGGAAAAAGCCACGCAAGTCCAAGAGGCACAGCGAGTCCCATACAGGATAAACACAAGGAGAAACATGCTGAGACACATAGTAATCAAACTGGCAAAACTCAAAGACAAAGAAAAATTATTAAAAGCAGCAAGGGAAAATGACAAATAACATACAAGGGAACTCCCAAAAGGTTAACAGCTTATTTCTCAGCACAAACTCTACAAGCCAGAAGGGAGTGGCATGATATACTTAAAGTGATGAAAGGGAAGATCCTACAACCAAGACTACCCTACCTGGCAGGGATCTCATTCAGATTCGATGGAGAAATCAAAAGCTTTACAGACAAGCAAAAGCAAAGAGAATTAGCACCACCAAACCAGTTCTACAACAAATGCTAAAGAAACTTCTCTAAGTGGGAAACACAAGAGAAGAAAAGGACCTACGAAAACAACCCCAAAACAATTAAGAAAATGGTCATAGGAACATACATATAGATAATTACCTTAAACGGGAATGGATTAAATGCTCCAACCAAAAGACACAGGCTTGCTGAATGGATCCAAAAGCAAGACCCATACATATGCTGTCTACAAGAGACCCACTTCAGACCTAGGGACACATTCAGACTGAAAGTGTGGGGATGGAAAAAGATATTCCATGCAAATGGAAATCAAAACAAAGCTGGAGTAGCAATACTCATGTCAGATAAAATAGACTCTAAAATAAAGAATGTTGGGGAGAAAGAGGGGAAGATGGTGGAAGAGTAAGACGCAGAGATCACCTTCCTCCCCACAGATACACCAGAAACACATCTACACATGGAGCAACTCCTACAGAACACCTACTGAATGCTGGCAGAAAACCTCAAACCTCCCAAAAGGCTCAGAAGCAGCAGATTAAACCTCCACAATCAACTTGATGTACCCTGCAGATGCGGAATACATGAATAGACAACGAATCATCCCAAATTGAGGAGCCGTGTAGATGAAAGGCTCTTGGTGCTGCAGCCAGGAGTCAGTGCTGTGCCTCTGAGGTGGGAGAGCCAACTTCAGGACATTGGTCAACAAGAGATCTCCCAGCTCCACATAATATCAAATGGTGAAAATCTCCCAGAGATCTCCATCTCAACACCAGCACCCAGCCTCACTCAATGACCAGCAAGCCACAGTGCTGAACAACCTATGCCACACAACTAGCAAAACAGGAACACAACCCCACCCGTTAGCAGAGAGGCTGCCTAAAATCATAATAAGTCCACAGACACCTCAAAACACACCACCAGACGTGGACCTGCCCACTAGAGAGACAAGATCCAGCCTCATCCACCAGAACACAGGCACTAGTACCCTCCACCAGGAAGCCTACACAACCCACTGAACCAACCTTAGCCACTGGGGACAGACAACAAAAACAACGGGAACTACGAACCTGCAGCCTGCAAAAAGGAGACCCCAAACACAGTAAGATAAGCAAAATGAGAAGACAGAAAAACACACAGCAGATGAAGGAGCAAGATAAAAACCCACTAGACCTAACAAATGAAGAGGAAATAGGCAGTCTACCTGAAAAAGAATTCACAATAATGATAGTAAAGATGAACCAAAATCTTAGAAATAGAATAGACAAAATGCAAGAAACATTTAACAAGGACCTAGAAGAAATAAAGATGAAACAAACAATGATGAACAACACAATAAATGAAATGAAAAAGACTCTAGATGGGATCAATAGCAGAATAACTGAGGCAGAAGAACGGATAAGTGACCTGGAAGATAAAATAGTGGAAATAATAAATGCAGAGCAGAATAAAGAAAAAAGAATGAAAAGAACTGAGGACAGTCTCGGAGACCACTGGGACAACATTAAACGCACCAACATTCGAATTACAGGGGTTCCAGAAGAAGAAGAAGAAAAGAAAGGGACTGAGAAAATATTTGAAGAGATTATAGTTGAAAACTTCCCTAATATGGGAAAGGAAATAGTTAATCAAGTCCAGGAAGCACAGAGAGTCCCATACAGGATAAATCCAAGGAGAAATATGCCAAGACACATATTAATCACACTGTCAAAAATTAAATACAAAGAAAGCATATTAAAAGCAGCAAGGGAAAAACAACAAATAACACACAAGGCAATCGCCATAAGGTTAGCAGCTGATCTCTCAGTAGAAACTCTGCAAGCCAGAAGCGAGTGGCAGGACATACTGAAAGTGATGAAGGAGAAAAACCTGCAACGAAGATTACTCTACCCAGCAAGGATCTCATTCAGATTTGATGGAGAAATTAAACTCTTTATGGACAAGCAAAAGCTGAGAGAGTTCAGCACCACCAAACCAGCTTTACAACAAATGCTAAAGGAACTTCTCTAGACAAGAAACACAACAGAAGAAAAAGACCTATAATAACGAACCCAAAAGAATTAAGACAATAGGAATAGGAACATACATATCGATAATCACCTTAAATGTAAATGGACTAAATGCTCCCACCAAAAGACACAGACTGGCTGAATGGATACAAAAACAAGACCCATATATATGCTGTCTACAAGAGACCCACTTCAGACCTAGAGACACATACAGATTGAAAGTAAGGGGATGGAAAAAGATATTCCACGCAAATGGAAACCAAAACAAAGCTGGAGTAGCAATTCTCATATCAGACAAAACTGACTTTAAAATAAAGACTATTAGAAGAGACAAAGAAGGACACTACATAATGATCAAGGGATTCATCCAAGAAGAAGATATAACAATTGTAAATATTTATGCACCCAACATGGGAGCACCTCAATACATAAGGCAAGTACTAACAGCCATCAAAGGGGAAATCAACAGTAACACATTCATAGTAGGGGACTTTAATACCCCAATTTCACCAATGGACAGATCATCCAAAATGAAAATAAATAAGGAAACACAAGCTTTAAATGATACATGAAACAAGATGGACTTAATTGATATTTATAGGACATTCCATCCCAAAACAACAGAGCGTTCTCAAGTGCACATGGAACATTCTCCAGGATAGATCATATCTTGGGTCACAAATCAAGCCTTGGTAAATTTAAGAAAACTGAAATTGTATCAAGTATCACTTCTGACCACAAGGCTATGAGACTGGATATCAATCACAGGAAAAGATCTGTAAAAAATACAAACACATGGAGGCTAAACAATACACTACTTAATAACGAAGTGATCACTGAAGAAATCAAAGAGGAAATCAAAAAATACCTAGAAACAAATGACAATGGAGACACAACGACCCAAAACCTATGGGATGCAGCAAAAGCAGTTCTAAGAGGGAAGTTTATGGCAATATAAGCCAACCTTAAGAAGCAGGAAACATCTCGAATAAACAACCTAACCTTGCACCTAAAGCAATTAGAGAAAGAAGAACAAAAAAAAAAAAAAACCCAAAGTTAGCAGAAGGAAAGAAATCATAAAGATCAGATCAGAAATAAATGAAAAAGAAATGAAGGAAACAATAGCAAAGATCAATAAAACTAAAACCTGGTTCTTTGAGAAGATAAACAAAATAGATAAACCACTAGCCAGACTCATCAAGAAAAAAAGGGAGAAGACTCAAATCAATAGAACTAGAATTGAAAAAGGAGAAGTAACAACTGACACTGCAGAAATACAAAAGATCATGAGAGATTACTACAAGCAACTCTATGCCAATAAAATGGACAATCTGGAAGAAATGGACAAATTCTTAGAAATGCACAACCTGCCAAGACGGAATCAGGAAGAAATAGAAAATATGAACAGACCCATCACAATCACTGAAATTGAAACTGTGATTAAAAATCTTCCAACAAACAAAAGCCCAGGACCAGATGGCTTCACAGGCGAATTCTATCAAACATTTAGAGAAGAGCTAACACCTATCCTTCTCAAACTCTTCCAAAATATAGCAGAGGGAGGAACACTCCCAATTCCTTCTACGAGGCCACCATCACCTTGATACCAAAACCAGAAAAGGATGTCACAAAGAAAGAAAACTACAGGCCAATATCACTGATGAGCATAGATGCAAAAATTCTCAACAAAATATTAGCAAACAGAATCCAACAGCACATTAACAGGATCATACACCATGATCAAGTGGGGTTTATTCCAGGAATGCAAGGATTCTTCAATATATGCAAATCTATCAATGTGATAAACCATATTAACAAACTGAAGGAGAAAATCATATGATCATCTCAATAGATGCAGAGAAAGCTTTTGACAAAATTCAATACCCATTTACGATAAAAACCCTGCAGACTGTAGGCATAGAGGGAACTTTCCTCAAGATAATAAAGGCCATATATGACAAGCCCACAGCCAACATCATCCTCAATGGTGAAAAACTGAAAGCATTTCCACTAAGATCAGGAACAAGACAAGGTTGCCCACTCTCACCACTCTTATTCAACATAGTTTTGGAAGTTTTAGCCACAGCAATCAGAGAAGAAAAGGAAATAAAATGAATCCAAACCGTTAAAGAAGAAGTAAAGCTGTCACTGTTTGCAGATGACATGATACTATAATTAGAGAATCCTAAAGATGCTACCAGAAAACTACTAGAGGTAATCAATGAATTTGGTAAAGTAGCAGGATACAAAATTAATGCACAGAAATCTCTGGCATTCCTATACACTAATGATGAAAAATCTGAAAGTGAAATCAAGAAAACACTCCCATTTACCATTGCAACAAAAAGAATAAAATATCTAGGAATAAACCTACCTAAGGAGACAAAAGACCTGTATGCAGAAAATTATAAGACACAGATGAAAGAAATCAAAGATGATATAAAGAGATGGAGAGATATACCATGTTCTTGGATTGGAAGAATCAACATTGTGAAAATGACTCTACTACCCAAAGCAATCTATATATTCAATGCAATTCCTTATCAAACTACTACTGGCATTTTTCACAGAACTAGAACAAAAAATTTCACAATTTGTATGGAAACAAAAAAGACCCCGAATAGCCAAAGCAATCTTGAGAACGAAAAACGGAGCTGGAGCAATCAGGCTCCCTGACTTCAGACTATACTACTAAGCTACAGTAATCAAGACAGAATGGTATTGGCACAAAAACAGAAAGATAGATCAATGGAACAGGATAGAAAGCCCAGAGATAAACCCACACACATATGGTCACCTTATCTTTGATAAAGGAGGAAGGAATGTACAGTGGAGAAAGGCCAGACTCTTCAATAAGTGGTGCTGGGAAAACTGGACAGGTACATGTAAAAGCATGAGGTTAGATCACTCCCTAACACCATACACAAAAATAAGGTCAAAATGGATTAAAGACCTAAATGTAAGGCCAGAAACTATCAAACTCTTAGAGGAAAACATAGGCAGAACACTCTATGACATAAATCACAGCAAGATCCTTTTTGACCCACCTCCTAGAGAAATGGAAATAAAAACAAATACAAACAAATGGGACCTAATGAAACTTCAAAGCTTTTGCACAGCAAAGGAAACCATAAACAAGACCAAAACACAATCCTCAGAATGGGAGAAAATATTTGCAAATGAAGTAACTGACAAAGGATTAATTTCCAAAATTTATAAGCACCTCATGCAGCTCATTAACAAAAAACAAACAACCCAATCCAAAAATGGGGAGAAGACCTAAATAGACATTTCTCCAAAGAAGATATACAGACTGCCAACACACACATGAAAGAATGCTCAACATCATTAATCATTAGAGAGAGGCAAATCAAACCTACAATGAGATATCATCTCACACCAGTCAGAATGGCCGTCATCAAAAAATCTAGAAACAATAAATGCTGGAGAGGGTGTGGGGAAAAGGGAACACTCTTGTACTGCTGGTTGGAATGTGAAATTGGTTCAGCCACTGTAGAGAACAGTATGAAGGTTCCTTAAAAAACTACAAATAGAACTACCATATGACCCAGCAATCCCACTACTGGGCATATACCCTGAGAAAACGAAAATTTAAGAAGAGTCATGTACCAAAATGTTCATTGCAGCTCTATTTACAATAGCCCGGAGATGGAAACAACCTAAGTGTCTATCATCGGATGAATGGATAAAGAAGATGTGGCACATATATACAACGGAATATTACTCAGCCATAAAAAGAAACGAAATTGAGCTATTTGTAATGAGGTGGATAGACCTAGAGTCTGTCATACAGAGTGAAGTAAGTCAGAAAGAAAAAGACAAATACCGTATGCTAACACATATATATGGAATTTAAGAAAAAAAATGTCATGAAGAACCTAGGGGTAAAGCAGGAATAAAGACGCAGACCTCCTAGAGAACGGACTTGAGGTTATGGGGAGGGGGAAGGGTGAGTTGTGACAGGGCGAGAGAGTGTCATGGACATATACACACTAACAAACGTAGTAAGGTAGATAGCTAGTGGGAAGCAGCCGCATGGCACAGGGATATTGGCTTGGTGCTTTGTGACAGCCTGGAGGGGTGGGATAGGGAGGGTGGGAGGGAGGGAGACGCAAGAGGGAAGACATATGGGAACATATGTTTATGTATGACTGATTCACTTTGTTATAAAGCAGAAACTAACACACCATTGTAAAGCAATTATACCCCAATAAAGATGTTAAAAAAAAAAAAGATGTGGCACATATATACAATGGAATATTACTCAGCCATAAAAAGAAACGAAATTTAGCTTTTTGTAATGAGGTGGATAGACCTAGAGTCTGTCATACAGCGTGAAGAAAGTCAGAAAGCGAAAGACAAATACCGTATGCTAACACATATATATGGAATTGAAGAAAAAAAATGTCATGAAGAACCTAGGGGTAAGACAGGAATAAAGACACAGACCTACTGGAGAACGGACCTGAGGATATGGGGAGGGGGAATGATAAGCTGTGACAAAACGAGAGAGAGGCATGGACATATATAAATTAACAAACATAAGGTAGATATCTAGTGGGAAGCAGCCGCATGGCACAGGGATATCGGCTCGGTGCTTTGTGACCGACTGGAGGGGTGGGATAAGGAGGGTGGGAGGGAGGGAGATGCAAGAGGGAAGAGATATGGGAACATATGTATATGTATAACTGATTCACTTTGTTATAAAGCAGAAACTAACACACCATTGTAAAGCAATTATACCCCAATAAAGTTGTTAAAAAAAATAAAGAATGTTACAAGAGACAAGGAAGGACAGTACATAATGATCAGGGGATCAATCCAAGAAGAAGATATAACAATTATAAATATACATGCACCCACCATAGGAGCATGTAATTACATAATGCAACTGCTAACAGCTATAAAAGAGGAAATCGACAGTAACACAGTAATAGTGGGGGACTTTAACACCTCACTTACACCAATGTACAGGTCATCCAAAATGAAAATAAATAAGGAAACAGAAGCTTTAAATGACAAAACAGACCAGATAGATTTAATGGATATTTATAGGACATTCCATCCAAAAACAGAAGATTACACTTTCTTCTCACATCCAGACTCAGTAAGTTTAAGAAAATTGAAATCATATCAAGCATCTTTTATGACCACGCTATGAGATTAGAAATCAATTACAGGGGAAAAAACGTGAAAAAACACAAACACATGGAGGCTAAACAGTACGTTACCAAATAACCAAGAGATCACTGGAGAAATCAAAGAGGAAATCAAAAAATACCTAGAGACAAATGACAATGAAAACATGACGATCCAAAACCTATGGGATGCAGCAAAAGCAGTTCTATGAGGTAAGTTTATAGCTATACAAGCATACCTCAAGAAACAAGAAAAATCTCAAATAAACAATCTAATCTTACAACTGAAGGAACCAGAGAAAGAAGAACAAACAAAACCCAAAGCTAGCAGAAGGAAAGAAATCATAAAGATCAGAGAAGAAATAAATGAAATAGAAACAAAGAGAACAACAGCAAAGATTAATAAAAGTAAAAGTTGGTTCTTTGAGAAGATAAACAAAATTGATAAACCAGTAGCCAGAGTCATCAAGAAAAAGAGGGAGAGGACTCAAATCAATAAAATTAGAAATGAAAAAGGAGAAGTTACAACAAACAATGCAGAAATACAAAGCATCCTAAGAGGCTGCTACAAGCAACTCTATGCCGATAAAATGGAAAACCTGGAAGGAATGGACAAATTCTTAGAAAGGTATAACCTTCCAAGACTGAAACAGGAAGAAATAGAAAATATGAACACACCAATCACAAGCACTGAAATTGAAACTGTGATTAAAAATCTTCCAACAAACAAAAGTCCAAGACCAGATGGCTTCACAGGTGAATTGTATCAAACATATAGAAAAGAGATAACACCGATCCTTCTCAAACTCCTCCAAAAAATTGCAGAGGAAGGAACACTCACAATCTCATTCTATGAGGCCACCATCACGCTGATACCAAAACCAGAGAAATATACTACAAAAAAAAGAAAATTACAGACCAATGTCACTCATGAATATAGATGCAAAAAAACTCAACAAAATACAAGCAAACAGAATCCAACAACATATTAAAAGGATCATACACCATGATCAAGTGGGATTTATCCCAGTGATGCAAGGATTCTTCAATATATGCAAATCAATCAATGTGATACACCATATTAACAAATTGAACAATGAAAACCATATGATCATCTCCATAGATGCAGAAAAAGCTTTTGACAAAATTCAACACCCATTTATGATAAAAAGTCTCCACAACATGGGCATAGAGGGAAACTACCTCAATGCAATAAAGGCCATATATAACAAAACCATAGCAAACATCATTCTAAATGGTGAAAAATGAAAACATTTCCTCTAAGATCAGGAACAAGACAAGGATGTCCACTCTCGCCACTATTATTCAACATAGTTTTGGAAGTCCTAGCCATGGCAATCAGAGAGGAAAAAGAAATAAAAGGAATACAAATTGGAAAAGAAGAAGTAAAAGGGTCACTGTTTGCAGATGACATGATACTATACTTAGAGAATCCTGAAGATGCCACCAGAACACTACAAGAGCTAATCAATGAATTTGGTAAAGTTGCCGGATACAAAATAAATGCACAGAAATCTCCTGTATTCCTATACACTAATGATGAAAACTCTGAAAGACAAATTAAGGAAACACTCCCATTTACCATTGCAAGAAAACGAATAAAATACCTAGGAATAAACCTATATAGGGAGACAAAAGACCTGTATGCAGAAAACTATAAGCCACTGATGAAAGAAATTAAAGATGATACCAACAGATGGAGAGATATACCATGTTCTTGGATTGCAAGAATCAATATTGTGAAAATGACTATACTACCCAAAGGAATCTACAGATTCAATGCAATCCCTATCAAATTACCCATGACATTTTTTATGGCACTAGAACAAAAAATCTTAAAATTTGTATGGAGACACTAAAGACCCTGAAGAGCCAAAGCAGTCTTGAGGGAAAAAACCAGAGCTGGAGGAATCACACTCCTTGACTTCAAACTATACTACAAAGCTACAGTAATCAAGACACTATGGTACTGGCACAAAAACAGAAATACAGATCAATGGAACAGGATAGAAAGCCAGAGATAAACCCACGCACATATGGTCACCTTATCTTTGATAAAGGAGGCAAGAATATACAGTGGAGAAAAGACAGCCTCTTCAATAACTGGTGCTGGGAAAACTGGACAGGTATATGTAAAAGTATGAGATTAGAACACTCCCTCACACCATACACAAAAATAAGCTCAAAATGGATTAAAGACCTAAATGTAAGGCCAGAAACTATCAAACTCTTAGAGGAAAACATAGGCAGAACACTCTATGACATAAATCACAGCAAGATCCCTTTTGACCCACCTCCTAGAGAAATGGAAATAAAAACAAAAATAAACAATGGGACCTAATGAAACTTAAAAGCTTTTGCACAAATAAGGAAACCATAAACAAGACCAAAAGACAACCCTCAGAATGGGAGAAAATATTTGCAAATGAAGCAACTGACAAAGGATTAATTTCCAAAATTTACAAGCACCTCATGCAGCTCAATAACAAAAAAAACAAGCAACCCAATCCAAAAATGGGCAGGAGACCTAAATAGACATTTCTCCAAAGAAGATATACAGATTGCCAACAAACACATGAAAGAATGCTCAACATCATTAATCACTGGAGAAATGCAAATCAAACCTACAATGAGATATCATCTCACACCAGTCACAATGGCCGTCATCAAAAAATCTAGAAATAAATGCTGGAGAGGGTGTGGAGAAAAGGGAACACTCTTGCACTGCTGGTGGGAATGCAAATTGATACAGCCACTATGGAGAACAGTATGAAGGTTCCTTAAGAAACAAAAGTAGAACTACCAATACGACCAAGCAATCCCACTACTGGGCATATACCCTGAGAAAACCATAATTCAAAAAGAGTCATGTACCAAAATGTTCATTGCAGCTCTATTTAAAATAGCCAGGAGATGGAAGCAACCTAAGTGTCCATCATCGGATGAATGGATAAAGAAGATGTGGCACATATATACAATGGAATATTCCTTAGCCATAACAAGAAACGAAATTGAGTCATTTGTAGTGAGGTGGATGGACCTAGAGTCTGTCATACAGAGTGAAGTAAGTCAGAAAGAGAAAGACAAATACTGTATGCTAACACATATATATGGAATCTAAGAAAAAAAATGTCATGAAGAACCTAGGGGTAAGACGGGAATAAAGACACCGACCTACTAGAGAATGGACTTGAGGATATGGGAGGGGGAAGGGTAAGCTGTGACAAAGTGAGAGAGTGGCATGGACATATATACACTACCAAACATAAAATAGATAACTAGTGGGAAGCAGCCGCGTAACACAGGGAGATCAGCTCGGTGCTTTGTGACCACCTAGAGGGGTGGGATAGGGAGGGTGGGAGGGAGGGAGACGCAAGAGGGAAGAGACATGGGAACATATGTATATGTATAACTGATTCACTTTGTTATAAAGCAGAAACTAACACACCATTGTAAAGCAATTATACTCCAATAAAGATGTTAAAAAAAAGAACCTACTTTTAAAATGTGATAAAAGTTATTAGCTTTCTTTTTAGAGAAATATACATGGATATATGCATACATTTATGTTAAAAATACAGCAGTGTTAATTATTTGCTCTCTGAATGGGGAAACAATGGATAAGATCAGCTTTTGATACAGAAATATTCATATTTTTTATGTAGAATGAGGAAAAAATATCATAAATAAATTATATATATATTTGACTATTTCTTACTATATATAGAAAGGGCATATGAAAATATTGAAGACCTACATGAATAAATGGGCAAAAGTCAGACATAAAATTTACAAAAGAAAAAATTCTAAAGCTAATACAAACATATAGGAAATGTTAATCAAAGAAATGCAAATTAAATCAGTGAGATTCTGTTGTTTGCTTGTTAATTACCAAACATCAAAAAATACAATGATAGGAGGAAGGAAGATGGCAGAAGAGTAAGACGCAGAGATCACCTTCCTCCCCACAGATACACCAGAAATACATCTGCACGTGGAACAACTCCTACAGAACACCTGCTGAAGGCTGGCAGAAGACCTCAGACCTCCCAAAAGGCAAGAAACCCCCCACGTACCTGGGTAGGGCAAAACAAAAAAGAATAAACAAGAGACTACAGGATAGGGACGGGACCTGCACCAGTAGGAGGGAGCTGTGAAGGAGAAAAGGTTTCCACACACTAGAAGCCCCTGCATGGGCAGAGACTGCGGGTGGCGGAGGGGGGGAGCTGTGAAGCCGAGGAGGAGAGCGCAGCAACAGGGCTGTAGAAGGAAATGCAGAGAGATTTCCGCACAGTGGATCGGTGCCGACCAGCACTCACCAGCCCGAGAGGCTTGTCTCCTCACCCGCCGG